>NW_026906964.1:775000-780000 GCF_033978795.1 Nerophis ophidion | reverse complement strand
AAACAAGTTTTTAATATTCATATATTAAACAGTTATTTAATTAATACTCATTACACCAAACATGTTTTTAATATTCATATATTAAACAGTTATTTAATTAATACTCATACACCAAACATGTTTTTAATATTCATATATTAAACAGTTCAATGAGCTCAGAAATGATCATGTAGGAGCTGGAACGCAAATGGCGCACGACTAAACTTGAGGTGCACCATCAAGCATGGAGTGATAGTTTAATAACTTATAAACGCATGCTTACCTTAGCTAAAGCTAATTTTTACTCAAATCTCATCAGCCTTAATAAAAACGATCCTAAATTTTTGTTTAGTACAGTAGCATCGCGAACCCGACAAGGGACTCCTTCCAGGAGCTCCACTCACTCGGCAAATGGCTTTATGAATGTCTTTAAAAGAACATTAACTTACTAGAAGGGAGATTAAGACATTGCGTCCCAGCTACAACTGGGTTCTATTAACATAGATACGACTGTGATGTTGAATTGCAAGATGGGAAAATCCAAGATGGCGCCAGGTGTGTGCTGTGGCCTGCCCGTCTCTCGGTGTCAGCTCTGTTTGTTTATGTGCTGTTCACGTTTTTTGTTGTCCCTGTCAACTCACTGTTGGTGTATGATCGCCAAACGCTGTTGGATCTGTGTCCCTCTCACACGGACATGATCATTCTTGGACGTTGGTTTTTTCGACGTCCAAGTTAGCGTTCTCACCTGGCCGGATTCCTCCTTTCCTTTTTCGCCCACTGGCTCCTCCCACCCGGCGAAAGCGCCACCGGCGCCCCGGCAAACGTGGCGGCCAGCTGGTGAGAGTTAGGGCACTCCTGGCCCGCCTTTCCGTGGCTTCCCGAAGGAGGTATGGTCCGGTACCTGGTCTCTTCCTGCACCCCGCGTTCGCTGGATCCCCCCGGATCCTGGATTGTGCCTGTTGTCGGTCTGCAGGGGAAGGTCACCCGCCTCGCTCCTGCTGTCCCCGCCCCCGGAGACGCGGCGTGAATTCTCGCCACCTGCGGGCTCTGTGTCGGGCCCCACCTGGATTAGCAGCGGCCTTGGACGAGCCGGCCCCCGTTAAATTCGGTCTTGTGAACGCAAGATCCTTGACCAACAAAACATTTATCCTGAAGGATTTATTGGTCTCCCGCGGACTGGACCTCCTCTGTTTGACAGAAACCTGGCTGAGAGTTGGTGAGTCCGCCACTCTTAATGAACTTCTGCCTCCGGAGTGTTCCTATTTTAATTCTCCGTGGTCGTCCGGCCGAAAAGGAGGAGGATTAGCAGTCGTTTTTAAAATGACTTTAAATGCCGTCAGATCCGCCTGCAATCCTCCTTTTCAAGCTTGGAACGATGCATGTTTGAACTGGGTCTTTCTGGTGTCGTCCTAGTGTGTCGTCGTATATCCACACCCAAGTACCACAAAGACTTTATAAATGACTTTTCCTCAATTTCTGGCCGAAATCCTGCCCAAATACGAATCGTGTCTTAATTGTTGGATATTTTAATATTCACACCTGCTGCCCAGACGAACCTTTATCCAGGAGCTTCCTGAATGTCATTGACTCTTTTAACTTTGTACAGTCTGTGTGTGGTTCTACACACGAACGCAGGCATACACTAGACCTCATACTGTCTTATGGTTTTATTGTTGACAATGTTGTTATTGGTGATGCGGTGTTCAGTGATCACAGTCCTGTTATGTTTGATTTAACTTTTGAACCTGATGTAAAGCCGCTTGCCGTGCGTCATGCGCGTGTTATTAGGTCTGACACCGCAGCCACCTTTTCTCCTTTGTTTACTGAGTCCATGCAGAGTATATCACACCCTGCAGACACTCAACAATTGATGTACTCTTTTCTTTCGACATGTTCTAAGATTCTGGATAGTATAGCGCCCCTCAGAGCTATACGTCCCAAACTAAAACAGGAGCCTTGGCTCAATGAAATCACACACACAGCTCGGCTTGAGTGGCGAAGGGCGGAGCACAAGTGGAAAGGGATCACTTGGAAGTCTCCTATCAAATTTAAAAGAAAACGTCGAAATTATCAAAGTGTGGTTAAAGCTGAGAAAACAAAATATTTGTCAGACTTCATTTTAAATAGCATCAGTAAGCCACGTGTTCTTTTTAATACTATTAGTAATGTTCTTAAACCGAATCCAGCCACTTCACTGGAGTTGACAAGTGAAACTTGTGAAAAATTTCTCTCCTTTTTTAATCATAGGTTGCTTCTATTCTGGCAAATCTTTCTCGTTTTCCATTAAGTTTATGTGGCCACTCAGTGCTCGACTGTGTTCTGTCACTTTGAGCCTGTGTCCATGCCTGAACTTACAGGAATAGTCGGCAAGCTAAAACCCTCGTCCATGTCCCACAGACTCAGTCCCCCCTCGCTTTTTTTAAAGAAATCTGGGACACTATTGATTTGTCTGTTAGGAACATCATCAACAGCAGCTTGATTTCTGGCTGTGTCCCCTCCCTTTGTAAAAGCTGCAGTTGTGGCCTGAGCACATTGCTACAAAAGGTCTTGATCCGACAAAAAGTATTGTAAATATCGGCCCATTTCCAAATTACTTTTTGTGTCAAAGATTTTGTAGAAATGTGTTCTGGCACAACTGCAGCCTTTTTTAGATGAAAATAGCACTTTAGATCCATTTCAGTCTGGATACAAAGCTTTGCACAGTACTGAATCTGCACTTTTAAAGGTTTTTAATGACTTGCTTTTAATGTCTGATTCTGGCAGCTCTGCCATTTTAGTGCTTTTAGATCTTACAGCTGCCTTTGACACAGTCCACCACACAATTCTTTTAGAGCGCCTGAGAGACTGTGTGGGTGTCAGGGGGACTGCGTTACAGTGGTTCAGATCTTACCTGTCTGAGAGGTCCTTCTCTGTCAGGCTGGGGGACGCCACCTCCTCTTCTGCCCCGCTTTACTGTGGTGTCCCCCAAGGATCTATTTTAGGCCCCATCCTGTTCGCTCTTTATCTCCTTCCTCTTGGAGATATTTTTAAGAAACATGGAGTGTTTTATCACTTTTATGCAGATGACTGCCAAATTTATATGCCGATTTCAAAAAGCCACGGCCCCCTGACACCCCTTCTTAACTGTCTATGTGACGTCAAGGCTTGGTTAGCCCAGAATTTTTTAATAATGAATGAGGGAAAAACGGAAATTTTAGTTTTTGGTCCGGCCCTCACTGACTTGGGACCATCGGACCTCATCCAAATTTACACTCCTGCGCGCGCTCTGAGGTCCGAGAGCCAGTTCCAGCTCGTGGTGCCCAAGACCAGACTTAAGACCAGGGGAGACAGGGCCTTTTCTGTGGTCGGCCCTAAGCTCTGGAACACTCTGCCCCTCCATGTTCAAACTGCTTCCACAGTGGAGTGTTTTAAGTCTCGTCTTAAATCCCACTTTTATTCTTTGGCTTTTAAAACTACGTGAGTTGTGTGGTCCTCTGTCCTCTGTTGTCCTCTGTGTTTTTTATACATTTTGATTTCTATTTTACTGTTTTAATTGCTTTTACCCTTTAAAATTGTTTTTAATCATATTTTGTTTTTATATTGTTTTTATATTGGTTTTATATTTATTTATTTTGTGTTTTTATTCAGTCATTGGTGGAACATAAAATAGTTTTTTTAATATTGTTTTTAACATGGCTGTGCAGCACTTTGGAAACGTTCTTGTTGTTTAAATGTGCTATATAAATAAAGTGGATTGGATTGGATTGGATTGACAAAGATTGAGAGAAAAGTTGAGAATAAAAGTAAAAATGGGGAGAAAAGGAGAGAATGAAGGTGAAAACAGATAGAAAATGAGAGAAAGAAGGTATAGAGTATGAATATTAAATACAATCAGGTGAGCAGATACCTCAGCTGGGACGAGTTATCTAATCACCTGTTTCCTTTATCAGCAGCGTTGGAAACCATGAGAGGGGCTGGCGATTGAGGAGTGAGAGCCAGACGAAGGAGATCAGGAGAAACGCATGTCATTGAGAGCTGAAAAGCTGAAAGAGACATTGAGCACAAAAAGAAATTGTAAAGAAATAAAAAGTGTGTAACCACTGAACCAGGCGTGGTGTTTCCGTGGAGGGAATGGAGGATCCAGGACGAGGATCTCCACAGGGCTATATAAATAAACATTGATTGACATTGATTGATTGATATTTGTAGTTGCTCAGATGGATGGTGGATGGACTGTGTTGGTAAAGCTTGGCTTGACTGCTGCTGTGTGAGGGGTTGATAGTCTTGAGCCTGGGGGTTGAGAGTGACTGCTGGTTCCTTGGTTCTTTTTAAGTAGGAGCTCATGCCATCAGATGCTGTGTGTGAGGAAGCATGAAGGCTGGAAGCTTTTAAAACTGCTAATTTTGCATCAGCAGCTGCCAATTGAGCATCCAGGTCCATCATTTCCTTTTTCTTTCTGATTTTTTCCCTCTTCTCTTCCAATTTCTTTTCGATATTTTCTTCCTCCTCTTCCAATTTCCTTTTAATCTGTAGTGACTCTTCTTCCAATATCTTTTTGATATTTTCCTCCTCCTCTTCCAAGGCAGCGAGGGCAGCCCTGTCGGCCTCTGCCGGTCTGCGAACTGAGGAGGTTCTAGAATTACTAGAACCAGACCGTGTGGGACTCCCATGTGATTTGTGACTTATATTACTAATGCTGTCATTTGGATTAATTTCGTTTTCGAAATCTTCCATATTTTCCAGGGTTGGTGTTTTTATCCAGGTGTTAACATGCTCAATGAATTAATGTAGATTGATTAATTTGGCTTTGTACCATATGTCGTGATTGATTTGGTCCTCTGTTGGTAGAATTGGTAGGCAGGATTTGTGTGCACTTGCGGTTTCCTTTATAAAATTGAGATATTTGGTGAAAGCAGATTGCACGTCCATTAGGTCCTCTCCATTTTCCATCATTTCCATGATATGTTTCTGCATGTTGCTTGCCTTGTTTAATTTAGATCTCCTCTCCTTCTCAAGTGTTTCAATTCTGTGCATTAGGGCTT
>NW_026906964.1:300000-400000 GCF_033978795.1 Nerophis ophidion | reverse complement strand
TTTCCACTCTGCTCGCCTCCGTAATAGTAACTGTTCAATTTACAAAACCTGAAAACCGATGATTCAGCATCTCCATTCTAAGCATGAGTTTCCCCACGCCCAGCTGTGGAAACAATGACAATGCCACCTTTTCTCCTGTTGTCCAAAGTTCAAGATCTGCAGGCACATTTGTACCCCAAATCGCATCATGGGGTGCATACTCACGCTTACCCCTATGACTCGGAACAGCTGACACAATGTAAGAGTGGTCAGCAGCTGTTATCATAGCACAACGGCCCATCCAATTCTATGGCAATCTAACATAAACGTTAAAGCCACAAAGCCACAGAACATCCTCCTGAGGCCGCGTGCCAGTTTGATCTGTAAAATAGGGAGAACAGCCCCCTCCTTGCGCAGCCTGTGAAATGTTCAAACTAGTGTTACCGTGATATGTAGTGCATGAACTAGTCACATTTAAACAATACATCAGTGGAATTTGTCCCATCTGCACTGGCGGCTCTCTAAGGCTCCAAGATACCGCATAACACGCACATTTCATACCCGGCCTAATGTAAACTGGACCAAAAAGCACATTCGTATCATTATCGGACCACAGATCATAAAAATCTAACTTCGGATCTTCAAGCGAAGACAAAGGTGTCCCCGTATGCGCTTTAACCGTATCATTCAGATTTGCTGCAAAAAGGTATAACACATCCTGGGAAAATATCTATAACCCTCCATTACAGGCTTAGGTGTGACATGTGGATTGGACGCCGCTATAGGCATATATGTACAGACATAGCAGTTTGAGACATTATGTGAGTCCGCTACACATTTGTCCTGGTGATTTTGGCCCTCAGCGCCTTCACCTGTGTCTGCAAACTAGTAGTGTTTCTCTAAAGATGTGATGCGAGGGAGGTGTGTGTAACCCTCGTCTCTGCAGCCGCGGATCCTGCCGTAGGAGCCAAAAGCGATTTTACAGCTCCTCACTCCTCTGCGGCCACCGCTAGAGGGCCCGAAATCGCCTTGCAATGCGAAGCGTGGACCCACGTCGGCCGTTCTTCCACTTTCACTGCAGTGTGGGTGACGAGGAGAACTTGGAACGGGCCGAGCCAGCCTCATTGTTTCCAGCTCTTCCATCTGAAGTTCTTGATAAGCACGAAGTCGCCCGGCACAATGGTGTGTAGAGGATGATCCGCTCGCCCCGGAAGCGCCAAAGAGACTTGCCTTCAAATATTAGCAAAACACTTTGTTAAAGATATGCAATATCTTACCAGTCCGTGTTCACAGAGGGTCGTCTCAATTGGCGGTCCTGATGGTCCTATCCCCACATTAGGTGGGACTGCAAACAGAATCTCAAAAGGTGACAGGTTATGACGCGTGCACACCCGCATATGCATGTACATGACAACTATCCGCAAACATTTAGGCCAGCTGAGCTTAGTCTCTTCACAACATTTGGCAAGTTTTAATTGAACTGTTCCGTTTTCTCTTTCAACAGCACCTCCGGATTGTGATGGTAGCTGCAATGAGTTCTCAAATCAATTTGCAAATAATCAGACAATTGCTGTATCACCTCATTTACAAAATGTGAACCATTGTCACTCCATAACTTCTTCGGAATGCCCCACTTTGCCACAATTTCAGTTAAAAGTGCTTTTGCCACTGCAGCGGAAGAAGCATGTTTCGCTGGGAAGGCTTCTACCCATTTTGAAAACATATCAACCATCCATCCACCCATCCATTTTCTACCGCTTATTCCCTTTTTGGGTCGCGGGGGGCGCTGGCGCCTATCTCAGCTACAATCAGGCGGAAGGCGGGGTACACCCTGGACAAGTCGCCACCTCATCGCAGGGCCGACACAGATACACAGACAACATTCATACTCACATTCACACACTAAGGACCATTTACACATCACTAGACAATATTTTTTCCCTTCACTGGGTGTAAGTTCAATGAAATCCATCATGACATGCTCAAAAGCCCTACTTGGCGGTGGGTGTGCTGCTTGTGGTAATGGTCTAAGTTTACCTGGATTATTTTGAGCACAAATCAAACAACTTTTACAGAGATGTTCTGTGAAAGCGTAAAAGCCCTTAGTAAACCAGAATTGCTGTACTGCTCGACACATCCCTCCCTTTGACACATGGTCCAACCCATCACTCAATTTCACATAACAATCAAACAAGCGTTTAGGAAGACAAGGCTTCCCATCCATCCATCCATTTTCTGCCGCTTATTCCCTTTGGGGTGGCGGGGGGCGCTGGTGCCTATCTCAGCTACAATCGGGCGGAAGGCAGTGTACCCCCTGGACAAGTCACCACCGCATCGCAGGGCCAACACAGATGGACAGACAACATTCATACAAAGCTTCAGGCGTCAGGGCCAAACCCGGCTCCATCCCGGAAAACAGCACCAGAATTAGCCCATGCCTGTCGTTCCTCGCCCACAAACAACTCGGCACTTGCGCCAACAAGGAGGAAATCTCAGTCGGAGAAGTCACCGCAGTCAAAGTCAGGTGTGCGTCATACTTTTCGTCAGTCGGAGATGCTAATTGCACCGAACGTAGCAAATGAATTTTTGCCGCATAATTAATCCGATATGCATCGACTGCTTGCGAATAGAATACATTTTTTCCCGCGTGCACACGGTTGCCAATCCTTTGCCAAAAACAGTCATGCATAAAAGGATTTAAATCCCGCCAATTATCAGATTTAGCTTTTGCTATCGGAATCTGCGGACTGGAATTTTCAACATGATCCAATATTTCTTGTGATGGAGTTAATTTTACTGCAACTGCACATTTGCATCCATCAAAATAGACGTCATTAATAAACAAACTATCATTCAAACCATGATAGAATGAAGCTTCATATTCTTGGTCCGGACCTTCACGAACATGTGACACACAATACATGCTTTCAGATTCAATTCTGTCAGATACTGGATTCAAATAGGGTGATATTGTGCTCTCTAGATCCTGCAAAGCAGTGGTTGTTACCCACCACTGATAGATATAGAGCGGACAATTCACCTCCAATGAGACAAAATTCGACCCATTTGCATTCCTCTCCACTTTGAGGCCTTCTGGCATCGGAGTGATTCCGATACCCCATTTTAACATTAAATCACGACCCAACAGATTGATTGGACAAAGATCAGACATTAAAAACAAATGTTTTGTTGTCATTGTACAATCAGCCGTCGCCCATGTACAACGAATTGGTATTGAAAACTTTTCAAGACAGTTTGCCCACTCGCACTAGTGGAAAACATAGTTCTACCACTCAATTATTGTAGAGAATTCACTCGTTTGAATTACGCTGTTTGTCGCTCCAGAATCGACAAGAAACGCCAATGACCTTCCACCCACATCACACACAATCATCGGCATTTTCTTATAGGCTAAGTCCTCACAAAAAGCATACGTCCCAATCATTGGCTGTTCACGCTCTTCTAATTCCCTAATTCTGTCCTGCACCTTAGCAAGCAGCAATGTATCAGTAAAAGCAAGTGCGTCTTCGTTGCAGTTAGCGGTTAGTATGGTGTTGTCGTGAGAGGGTGTGGGTGCAACACTTATCTGTTTCGTTGTCTCAGGTCCCGAGCCGGTCAGTCAATCTGAATTGTTTCTGAGTTGGCCTCCATCCGCTCTGCCCCAATAGTCCCGCTGTCCATCCCGTTTATTCTCAGGACAGTCTCGCCTCCGGTGACCTTCCTTTCCGCACATGAAACAATAGTTACGGCCACGTCCATCTTTCTTCTTGCCTCCATCCCGCGTTCATTTCACAGTGGCAGTCCTCAAAGTGTTCAGAAATCAGTCCTTGGTGGGGTCCCACAAGTCCCCCATGTCCCAAAAATGCCAAAAAAATGAATAAAAAAAACAGGGGCCGGATTTGGACCCCGGCGTGCCATAGCTTGGACACCTATTTCAAAAATTGCCCCCGGCCGGGTATCTTTTCCTTGGAGTTCATAGAGAGCAAATCTAGCAGAAAATTGGCATTTTAAACAAAGAGAGGGAGTTTGGAGGGGGCAAAACGTCCCGCGTGCACCTCTGCTGCTATCTTTGCCAACTGCTCCGGTCCCAGATGCACCAGCAGAAGTTTTTGTATTTCTGCTCCTGTGGGACGCCATGCCCGACAGAAAGCCTGGAATGCGGCTGCAAGCGCGTCTCCACCTCTGTGTGGTGACGGCCAGTCTCTGATCGCTTCACGCATTTCCTGGTCCATCTGGTGTAAGACCAAAGCGGGAGTCCCTTGCGGTCCTGGATATTCCATCATCGGAGCCTGGAAGGTTCTGCCACTTCTCAGAGTCCTGCCAGCACTGTCCTCACTCAGAGACATTTTATTCACTTCGTTGGTCACATGTTGAATTGATGAGGCCGATGCTCCTTGATTGTCATCCTGATGTGAGTGGGAGGACCCCGCCGGGGCTGCTGCGCCGTGCCCCGAGACTGCCCGCTGGTAGTTAGTGGGCGGAAACGGCGTTGCGAGGGGTAGAGTTGGGAGCTGCTGAAGCTGGAGCTGGAGGGGTGACATCGGCGGGTGCTGTTGTTGGTGCTGGTGCTGCTGTTGCTGTTGTTGGTGCTGGTGCTGCTGTTGCTGTTGCTGCTGCTGCTGCTGCTGGTCGTAGTGCGGGGGCAGAGTGGGGTAAAGTGGCGTCCAGTCCTCAGAAACCCTTCGACTGCGACTCAGGCCCTGAGATTGGCTCGAAAACAGAGTACTGGGAAAAATATCAGTTGCAAGATCGATCTTTTCTTTATTTTCTGCTTCACTCATCTAATGTTTCTTTATGTTGTTCAAACAATTCAAATCTTTCACACCCACAGTCTTTCCCTTTCGCATGTTGACCTCTTGTAGCGCTAACTTTTCTTTAATTTTACTCAATTGATTCATCCTAAATGAACCAGTCTTGGGAAATCCCAATTCATTCACCCATACTTTCACACACATTAGGGCTCCCTCTACATATTTTCTTTCATTGTGCACATACATGGGAAATCACAATCGAATACTTCAGGCTTAACTTTCCTGGACTACATATTCGAGCTCGTTTTAATTTTCCGCTCTTTTTGTTTAAACTTAACATACTAAAATGTGTGTTGTTTCTTCCGGCCTCTAACCGGGCATACACTCACGGCCTTATAGACACTGTTAATCATCGGGACTCTAACCCATTAAAATTCATGACGAGACGGCTCCAACCCTAAATCCGTGTTATTTGTTCCGGCCTCTAACCAGGCATATAGATACGTTTTTATGAAGACACGGCTACTTTCATTGGGACTCCAACCCGGCATTAAAATCGGGACTCTAACCCAGGGACTCTAACCCAGCGCTACATTTTGGGACTCTAACCCAGCGCTACAATTGGGACTCTAACCCAGGGACTCTAACCCAGCGCTACAATTGGGACTCTAACCCAGGGACTCTAACCCAGCGCTACAATTGGGACTCTAACCCAGGGACTCTAACCCAGGGCTACAATTGGGACTCTAACCCAGGGACTCTAACCCAGCGCTACATTTTGGGACTCTAACCCAGGGACTCTAACCCAGTGCTACAATTGGGACTCCAACCCATTGACTCTAACCCAGCGCTACATTTTGGGACTCTAACCCAGGGACTCTAACCCAGTGCTACAATTGGGACTCTAACCCATTGACTCTAACCCAGCGCTACATTTTGGGACTCTAACCCAGGGACTCTAACCCGGCATTAAAAATCGTAGGGAGACGGAAAAAGAACGGCTAATTTCCCATGTATGAAACATATAAATCACTCAAGCTTTGTCACACAAAAAAACCTTTTGTGGAATCGTCTTTTGTTTAAAATTCAAATGTCAGAGATTCGTCTTAAAATTTCAGTCAGGATGATTCAATTAATTTACCGTTACGATGTTGCAGCGGGTTAAACGTGATCTCGAAGAGACGGCCGTCCGATTCGCAGGGGCCTCGAAAACTCTCCCGTCCTTTCAAATTTCTGGGAAGGAGAAGTCAGCTTTTTTGTGCTGCCGGGTTGATTAGTCCATTTCAGCGGCCTCTGCCAACGGGAACAGCGATCTTCTTGGGATCCCGCTTCTGCACACCAACTTGTCGTGGAAATTTCTTAAAGACGATCCTTTAGTGACAAATAGCTTTAAAATAATTTATCAAAGTAACAAACAAATAATAACAAGCTTTGCAAAGCGAGACCAAACCAGAACGACACATCCGTTCGTTCCAGCTTGTTCTAAATCTTTTAGAATATGTCATGACAATTATACATTCTCAGAAGTCCCACCCTCCATGCTCATTTACATACAGTACACCAGTGGAATGAATACCCAAAGTCCTGTGAAGAAGGAGAGGGTGTCGTTTGCCCAGAAGGGGAGGGGGGTCACTCGGGAAAGGGCAACAGTTTAGCACGGGGGGGTACCAGGGAGAGAAAACACACATGTCCAGGTCAACTAAAGTCCACATGTCACATCAAAGACACAGGAGCCAGACCTTGATCAGATAAGAGATCTCCTGCTGAGTGTCACATTTCTGAGTCTAATAAACAACTTTTGGTACCCAGTTCAAAGAAAATCATCTATTTAAACGAGTATAAGTATTTTTTTATCACACTGTCCTAGGTAAATACATTATAATAATAATAATGGATTAGATTTATATCGCGCTTTTCTATTATTAGATACTCAAAGCGCTCACAGAAAAGTGGGAACCCATCATTCATTCACACGATGGTGGTGGTAAGCTACATCTGTAGCCACAGCTGCCCTGGGGTAGACTGACGGAAGCGTGGCTGCCAGTTTGCACCTACGGCCCCTCCGACCACCACCTATCATTCATTCATCATCTATTCACCAGTGTGAGTGGCACCGGGGGCAAGGGTGAAGTGTCCTGCCCAAGGACACAACGGCAGCGATTTGGATGTCAATAGGTGGGAAGCGAACCTGCAACCCTCAGGTTTCTGGCACGGCCGCTCTACCCACTACGCCATGCCGCCCCCAACTGCCAACGACATGTACTCTGCCTCACATGTGGATAAAGCAACAGTAGCTTGTTTTCTTGTTTTCCATGAGATTAGAGAGCTACCTCCGCTTAGACTAGCACAATAACCTGATGTGCTTCTCCTGTCAGACACATCTGAAGCCCAGTCAGCGTCACTGTACACTCTCAATCCCAGTTTTTCACTTTCATTTCTTTTGAAACATAACTTGTTTTCTGCTGTACCTTTGAGGTATCTAAAGACATATTTTACTGTGTTGGCTCAGCAAAGTGTTGGGATAACTTCCTGACCACAAAACTTCTGTCTGGACGTGTGCATGTGGACAAGTAAATTAGGCTTCCAACTGCCTCCCTGAACCTTCTTTGATCTGTCGTTTTGTCTGCAACATCTGTGTACTCTAGTTTTGGTTCACATGGAGTCTCTCTGGACTTGCAATTTTGCATTTCAAATCTCTCTAAGATGTTGTGAACATATCTCTCTTGAGACATTGTGACTTTACCATTTGTTTGGTCAAACAGCAGGAACTGCTGGTGTCCTTCTACCGGTGCTCCATTGAGAGCATCCTGACCTACTGCATCTGCGTGTGGTTCAGCAGCTGCACGGCCGCAGAGAGAACGGCGCTCCAGAGAGTCATAAAGACCGCCCAGAAGTTAATCGGATGCCTCCTCCCCTCCCTGGCTGACCTGTACAGCTCCCGCTGTCTCAGGAAAGCACAGAGCATCCTGAAAGACCCATTCCACCCCGGGCACAGCCACCTGGAACTGCTACCCTCAGGCAGACGCTACAGGGCGCTAAAAGCGAGCACCAATAGACTAAAAAATAGCTTTTAGCCAAGAGCCATAGTAGCACTAAACAGGCACTGAGTGTCCGTATGTCCATCATGTCCTCATGTGTAATGTTTAAATGTTTTTCTATTTTTTTGGACTACAATGTGAAATAATGTTTTATGTATGTATACATAGATACATCTGTCATCTCTATCTTTTTTTTTTTAATTTATTTTTTTATTTATTTATTTTTTTTTTTTTTTTTAAATTTATACTACCATATTGTATATGCACCTTAGGAGGAGCTGCTCCAATTTCGTTGTTCTTTGAACCTGTTCATTGCAATAATGACAATAAAACTCTATTCTATTCTATTCTAAAATCTATTCCCAGAAAATGTTTCAATTTTCCTAGATCCTTCATTTTGAATCTTTCAGTGAGCATCATTTTCACACTGTTGAGTACACCATTGTTTTTAGATGCTATGATGAGATGGTCTACCCATACTAGTAAAATCACGTTCTCATAATACTTCTCTCGTAAGTACACACAATGATCAGCAGAATTTTGTACAAAACCATTCTCAGTTAGACATGTGTGCAACATTGCATTCCAATTTCTACCGGACTGTTGCAAGCCGTAGAGAGACTTGTGCAATTTACACACTAGCTTTTCACCTGTGACTGATTCTTTGTCGTAGCCTTCTGGCTGTTCGATATAAATTTCACAATCGATCGGAGCGTGAAGATAAGCAGTCTTCACATCAAGCCGGTGCAGCACTAGCTCCTCTTGTGCCGCCTTTTGCATGATCACCCTCACACTTGTCATGTCTGCTGTGGGTGAAAATGTCTCTTTGTAGTCAGTTCCCTTTTCTGACTGTAGCCTTTCGCTACGAACCTCGCTTTGTATTTATCTGTTCCGTCAATGTCACTCTTGAGGCCATAGACCCATTTTCCCCCCACTGTCTGGTGGCAAATGGGTGAGGGTAAAGGTGTCGTTTTCCTCCAGTGACTTTACCTCATCATCCATAGCATTTTTCCACTGCCCTGATTTGTTTGACATTATCGCTTCCTTGTAGGTTTGAGGAATGTCACATACTGCTCTGTAGCAAGAGTCCACGCATGTTACAAATGTGTCCAATGTTTTCAAAGTCCTGTAAGTGAACCGGCCTCCTCCGGGTTCGTGGTGGGTTCCTTCCGTTTACAGTGTCAGGGACTCTGTGCGTTCAGTCTGTTCAGGTAAAGTCTCAGAAACACCCTGTAAACCTTGATCTGGTACATTTTCAACCTTGTCATCATCAACACAAATTTCTCTTTCATTAACCCTGGGGTTTACATCACCATACCCCGTGTATGACTCACATGTTTGTGTTTCTTTTTCTGTTGCAGTTTTGGTTGTGAATTTTACCAATCTGTGTTTCTGAACTTTCTCTTGTTCTGGGTAGTACACTAGGTAGTCTGGGCAGTTTTTATCATAACCCACAAAAACACCCTGCTCACACCTGGAGTCTAGCTTGCCCTTGGCTTGTTGCTGGTAAGCATAGCACACTGATCCAAATTTTTGCATTTTGGAAATGTTTGGTTCTTTCCCTACGAACAACTCGTATGGCGTTTTCTGTGTACGCCTAAAGTAGCATCTGTTCCGTACAAAGGCTGCCGTCTGTACAGCGTAGTTCAACAGGTAAGTTACTTTCTAGCAGTAAGCGTCTACCCATCTCATGAAGGGTTCTCCACCCTCTCTAGGCCGTGCCATTTTAGTGTGGTGAATAGGGTGAAGACGTTTCATGTCTAATCCTATTCTTTATTAACAGTGCCTGGAACTCTTTGCTTGTATACTCAGAAGCATTATCTGATCTGATGCACCGAACCTCACTGTATGGTGCTACGTCAGCTAAGAACCGTTCTTAGACCTTGGAAAGTACACCATCATGGTACCAGAATAGTCATCAGTAAATATTTGTGCATATTTGTGACCATTGATGCTAGGCGTTTGCATGAGACCGGCTAGGTCAGTGTGGACTAGCTCCAAGGGTTTCTTAGCCCACCTGTCAGGCTCCTTGTTTCTCGTCTGGGTAAATTTGCCTTTTGTGCACACTTCACATAATTGTGCTGGTTTAGCCACACTCCCTATTATCTCCATGCCTCTCACTACACCTTATAATTTCTGCACATCTTCATAATTACAATGGCCCAACATTTCATGCCAGGTTTGTACATCATGACACACTTTACATTGATCAATATCAGTTTGAACAGTAGGCAAGTAATACAGATGACCACTTTTGGTGTATGTCAAACCTGCTACCGTCCCTTGTGACCATGCGATTGTCCCCTTTCTCGAAGGTGATCGTCGCTCCTCCATTTGTGGCACGCGGCACGGAAAATATGTCATGTTGATATGTGGGTATCATTATTTAATATTTATACACTAAACATGTATTTAATATTAATACACTAAACATATTTAATTATGTACTAATTATATATTTAATATTCATACAGTATACATGTATTTTTTTAAACATGTATCTAATATGTATACACTAAACATGTATTTAATATCAATACGCTGAACATGTATTTAATATTTATACACTAAACATGTATTTAATATTCATACACTAAACATGTATTTAATATTAATACACTAAACGTGTATTTAATATTAATACACTAAACATGTATTTAATAATCATATACTAAACGTATATTTAATAATATATATTAATCATATATTTAATATTCATACAGTAAACATGTATTTATTATCCTCTAAATAAGGCACACTTGGAAATAATGAATTTCTTTATGTGTGCAGTTGCGGCAGAAGTCCACAGGAGGGCGCACGTTCCCTCTTAATAAGTCTGCCCCCCCACATAAGTTATGACCTAGTTTTATCGACCAGCCCTATTGGCCTTTTTCCTTCTTCTTTTTTTACTTTTATTTTTATTTATTTTTTTACATAAGTTAGGTTTCTCATACACGTATATTCATACACTAAAGATGTATTTAATATTAATACATTAAACATGTATTTAATATTAATACACTAAACATGTATTTAATATTAATACAAAAACATGTATTTAATTTTAATAAACTAAACATATATTTAATATTAATACACTAAACATGTATTTAATATTCATACACTAAACATGTATTTAATAATACAGTAAACATGTATTAAATATTCATACACTAAACATGTAGTTATTATTCTTACACTTAATATGTATTTAATATTAATACAAAAACATGTATTTAATTTTAATAAACTAAACATATATTTAATATTAATACACTAAACTTGTATTTAATATTTATACACTAAACATGTACTTAATATTAATACACTAAACATGTATTTAATATTAATACAAAAACATGTATTTAATTTTAATAAACTAAACATATATTTAATATAAATACACTAAACATGTATTTAACATTCATACACTAAACATGTTTTTAATATTAATACACTAAACATGTATTTAATATTAATACAAAAACATGTATTTAATTTTAATAAACTAAACATATATTTAATATTAATACACTAAACATGTATTTAATATTTATACACTAAACATGTATTTAATATTAATACACTAAATATGAATTTAATATTCATACACTAAATAAATAAATAAATAAATGGGTTGTACTTGTATAGCGCTTTTCTACCTTCAAGGTACTCAAAGCGCTTTGACACTACTTCCACCCATTCACACACTGATGGAGGGAGCTGCCATGCAAGGCGCCAACCAGCACCCATCAGGAGCAAGGGTGAAGTGTCTTGCTCAGGACACAACGGACGTGACGAGGTTGGTACTAGGTGGGACTAAACATGTAGTTATTATTTATACAGTAAACATGTATTTAATATTTATAAACTAAACATGTATTTAATATTAATACAAAAACATGTATTTAATTTTAATAAACTAAACACATATTTACTATTAATACACTAAACATGTATTTAATATTTTTACACTAAACGTGTATTTAATATCTATACACTAAAAGTGTATTTAATATTTATACACCAAACATGTATTTAATATTAATACACTAAACATGTATTTAATATTAATACACCAAACATGTATTTAATATTTATACACTAAACATGTATTTAATATTTATACAAAAACATGTATTTAATTTTAATAAACTAAATTTATATTTAATATTAATACACTAAACATGTATTTAATATTAATACACTAAACATGTATTTAATAATTATACACTAAAATGGAATTTAATAATAGACTAAACATGTATTTAATATTTTCACACTAAACTTGTATTTAATATTCATACACTAAACATGTATTTAATATTCATACACTAAACATGTATTTAATATTTTTACACTAAACATGTATTTAATATTCATACACTAAACATGTATTTAATATTAATACACTAAACCTGTATTTAATATTTATACACTAAACATGTATTTAATATTAATACAAAAACATTTATTTAATTTTAATAAACTAAACACATATTTAATATTAATACACTAAACATGTATTTAATATTAATACACTTGACATGTATTTAATATTTATACACTAAACATGTATTTAATATTTATACACTAAACATGTATTTAATATTAATACACTAAATATGTATTTATTATTTATCCACTAAACATGTATTTAATATTTTTACACTAAACATGTATTTAGTATTCATACACTAAACATGTATCTAATATTAATACACTAAACCTGTATTTGATATTAATACACTAAACATGTATTTAATATTAATACAAAAACATTTATTTAATTTTAATAAACTAAACACATATTTAATATTAATACACTAAACATGTATTTAATATTAATACACTTAACATGTATTTAATATTTATCCACTAAACATGTATTTAATATTAATACACTAAATATGTATTTATTATTTATCCACTAAACATGTATTTAATATTCATACACTAATCATGTATTTAATATTAATACACTAAATATGTATTTATTATTTATCCACTAAACATGTATTTAATATTCATACACTAAACATGTATTTAATATTTATACACTAAACATGTATTTGATATTAATACACTTAACATGTATTTAATATTTATACACTAAACATGTATTTAATATTTATACACTAAACATGTATTTAATATTTTTACACTAAACATGTATTTAATATTCATACACTAAAGATGTATTTAATATTAATACACTAAATATGAATTTATTATTCATCCACTAAACATGTATTTAATATTCATACACTAAACATGTATTGAATATTTATGCACTAAAAATGTATTTAATATTCATACACTAAACATGTATTTGATATTAATACACTAAACATGTATTTAATATTCATACACTAAACATGTATTTAATATTAATATAAAAACATGTATTTAATTTTAATAAACTAAACATATATTTAATATCAATACACTAAACATGTATTTAATATTTATACACTAAACATGTATTTAATATTAATACACTAAACATGTATTTAATATTTATACACTAAACATGTATTTAATATTCATACACTAAACATGTATTTAATATTTATACACTAAACATGTATTTAATATACACACACTAAGCATTTATTTAATATTCATAAACTAAACATGTAGTTATTATTTATACACTAAACATGTATTTAATATTAATAAACTAAACATGTATTTAATATTAATACACTGAACATGTATTTAATAATCATATACTAAACGTATATGTAATCATAAACTAATCATATATTATTATTTATTTATTATCCTCTAAATAAGGCACACTTGGAAATAATGAATTTCTTTATGTGTGCAGTTGCGGCAGAAGTCCACAGGAGGGCGCACGTTCCCTCTTAATAAGTCTGGTCTCTCTCTCTTTTTCCTTTTTTTTTGTTTCTTTTATTTTTTTTTTACATAAGTTTGGTTTCTCATACACTTATATTTATACACTAAACATGTATTTAATATTAATACACTAAACATGTATTTAATATTTATACACTAAACATGTATTTAATATTAATACACTAAACATGTATTTAATATTAATATAAAAACATGTATTTAATTTTAATCAACTAAACATATATTGAATATCAATACACTAAACATGTATTTAATAATTATACACTAAACATGTATTTAATATTAATACACTAAACATGTATTTAATATTTATACACTAAACATGTATTTAATATTCATACACTAAACATGTATTTAATATTAATACACTAAACATGTATTTAATATTCATACACTAAACATGTATTTAATATTCATACACTAAACATGTATTTAATATACACACACTAAGCATTTATTTAATATTCATAAACTAAACATGTAGTTATTATTTATACACTAAACATGTATTTAATATTAATACAGTAAACATGTATTTTATGTTAATACACTAAACATGTATTTTATGTTAATACACTAAACATGTATTTAATATTAATACACTGAACATGTATTTAATAATCATATACTAAACGTATATGTAATCATATACTAATCATATATTATTATTTATTTATTATCCTCTAAATAAGGCACACTTGGAAATAATGAATTTCTTTATGTGTGCAGTTGCGGCAGAAGTCCACAGGAGGGCGCACGTTCCCTCTTAATAAGTCCGGTCCTCTCTGTCTCTCTCTCTCTCTTTTTCCTTTTTTTTGTTTCTTTTATTTTTTTTACATAAGTTTGGTTTCTCATACACTTATATTTATACACTAAACATGTATTTAATATTAATACACTGAACATGTATTTAATAATTATACACTAAACATGTATTTAATATTAATATAAAACATGTATTTAATTTTAATAAACTAAACATATATTTAATATCAATACACTAAACATGTATTTAATATTTATACACTAAACATGTATTTAATATTCATACACTAAGCATTTATTTAATATTCATAAACTAAACATGTAGTTATTATTTATACACTAAACATGTATTTAATATTTATACACTACACATGTATTCAATATTCATACACTAAACATGTATTTAATATTAATACAAAAACATGTATCTAATTTTAATAAACTAAACATATATTTAATATTAATACACTAAACATGTATTTAATATCCATACACTAAACATGTATTTATTATTTATCCACTAAACATGTATTTAATATTCATACACTAAACATGTATTTAATATCCATACACTAACATGTATTTAATATTTATACACTAAACATGTATTTCATATTCATACACTAAACATGTATTTAATTTTATACACTAAACGTATATTTAATATTTATACACTAAAAGTGTATTTAATATTTATACACTAAACATGTAGTTATTATTCATACACTAAACATGTATTTAATATTAATACACTAAACATGTATTTAATATTTATACACTAAACATGTATTTAATATTAATACAAAAACATGTATTTAATTTTGATAAAAAATATATATATTTAATATTAATACACTAAACATGTATTTAATATTTATACACTAAACATGTATTTAATATTAATACACTAAACATGTATTTAATATTCATACACTAAACATGTATTTAATATTAATACACTGAACATGTATTTAATAATCATATACTAAACGTATATGTAATCATATACTAATCATATATTTAATATTCATACAGTAAACATGTATTTATTATCCTCTAAATAAGGCACACTTGGAAATAATGAATTTCTTTATGCGTGCAGTTGCGGCAGAAGTCCACAGGAGGGCGCACGTTCCCTCTTAATAAGTCCGGTCCTCTCCGTCTCTCTCTCTCTCTCTTTCCTTTTTTTTTTGTTTCTTTTATTTTTTTTTACATAAGTTTGGTTTCTCATACACTTATATTCATACACTAAACATGTATTTAATATTAATACACTAAACATGTATTTAATATTTATACACTAAACATGTATTTAATATTCATACAAAAACATGTATTTAATTTTAATAAACTAAACATTTTATATTAATACACTAAACATGTATTTAATATTTATACACTAAACGTATATTTAATATTTATACACTAAAAGTGTATTTAATATTTATACACTAAACATGTATTTATTATTCATACACTAAACATGTATTTAATATTAATACACTAAACATGTATTTAATATTTATACACTAAACATGTATTTAATATTAATACAAAAACATGTATTTAATTTTGATAAAAAATATATATATTTAATATTAATACACTAAACATATATTTAATATTAATACACTAAACATGTATTTAATATTAATACACTAAACATGTATTTAATATTTATACACTAAACATGTAGTTATTATTCATACACTAAACATGTATTCAATATTTTCACACTAAACATGTATTTAATATTAATACACTAAACATGTAGTTATTATTCATACACTAAACATCCATCCATCCATCCATTTCCTACCGCTTATTCCCTTTCGGGGTCGCGGGGGGCGCTGGCGCCTATCTCAGCTACAATCGGGCGGAAGGCGGGGTACACCCTGGACAAGTCGCCACCTCATCGCAGGGCCAACACAGATAGACAGACAACATTCACACTCACATTCACCATGTATTCAATATTTTCACACTAAACATGTATTTAATATTCATACAAAACATGTATTTACTTTTAATAAACTAAATATATATTTAATATTAATACACTAAACATGTATTTAATATTTATACACTAAACCTGTAGTTATTATTCATACACTAAACATGTATTTAATATTATTACACTAAACATGTATTTAATATTTATACACTAAACATGTATTTAATATTTATACACTAAACATGTAGTTATTATTCATACACTAAACATGTATTTAATATTTTCACACTAAACATGTAGTTATTATTCATCCACTAAACATGTATTTAATATTCATAAACTAAACATGTATTTAATATTAATACAAAAACATGTATTTAAGTTTAATAAACTAAACATATATTTAATATTAATACACTAAACATGTATTTAATATTAATACACTAAACATGTATTTAATATTTATACACTAAACATGTATTTAATATTCATACACTAAACATGTATTTAATATTTATACACTAAACATGTATTTATTATTCATACACTAAACATGTATTTAATATTCATAAACTAAACATGTATTTAATATTAATACAAAAACATGTATTTAAGTTTAATAAACTAAACATATATTTAATATTAATACACTAAACATGTATTTAATATTTATACACAAACATGTATTTAATATTCATACACTAAATATGTATTTAATATTGATACAAAAACATGTATTTAAGTTTAATAAACTAAATATATATTTAATATTAATACACTAAACATGTATTTAATATTTATACACAAACATGTATTTAATATTCATACACTAAACATGTATTTAATATTCATACACTAAACATGTATTTAATATTCATACACTAAACATGTATTTAATATTAATACACTAAACATGTATTTAATATTAATACACTAAACATGTATTTAATATTCATACACTAAACATGTATTTAATATTAATACACTAAACATGTATTTAATATTAATACACTAAACATGTATTTAATAATCATATACTAAACATATATTTAATGTTTATATACTAATCATATATTTAATATTCATACAGTAAACATGTATTTATTATCCTCTAAATAAGGCACACTTGGAAGTAATGAATTTCTTTATGTGTGCAGTTGCGGCAGAAGTCCACAGGAGGGCGCACGTTCCCTCTTAATAAGTCCGGTCCTCTCCGTCTCTCTCTCTCTCTTTTTCCTTTTTTTTTTGTTTCTTTTATTCTTTTTTACATAAGTTTGGTTTCTCATACACTTATATTTATACACTAAACATGTATTTAATATTTATACACTAAACATGTATTTAATATTAATACACTAAACATGTATTTAATATTAATACAAAAACATGTATTTAATTTTAATACACTAAACATATATTTAATATTTATACACTAAACATGTATTTAATATTAATACGCTAAACATGTATTTAACATTTATACACTAAACATGTTTTTAATATTAATACACTAAACATGTATTTAATATTAATACAAAAACATGTATTTAATTTTAATAAACTAAACATTTAATATTAATACACTAAACATGTATTTAATATTAATACACTAAACATCAATCAATCAATCAATGTTTACTTATATAGCCCTAAATCACTAGTGTCTCAAAGGGCTGCACAAACCACTACGACATCCTCGGTAGGCCCACATAAGGGCAAGGAAAACTCACACCCAGTGGGACGTCGGTGACAATGATGACTATGAGAACATGATACTGTGAAAGATCGATCCATAATGGATCCAACACAGCAGCAAGAGTCCCGTTCACAGCGGCGCCAGCAGGAAACCATCCCAAGCGGAGGCGGATCAGCAGCGCAGAGATGTCCCCAGCCGATACACAGGCGAGCAGTACATGGCCACCGGATCGGACCGGACTCCCTCCACAAAGGAGAGTGGGACATAGAAGAAAAAGAAAAGAAACGGCAGATCAACTGGTCTAAAAAGGAGGTCTATTTAAAGGCTAGAGTATACAAATGAGTTTTAAGGTGAGACTTAAATGCTTCTACTGAGGTGGCATCTCGAACTGTTACCGGGAGGGCATTCCAGAGTACTGGAGCCCGAAATGAAAACGCTCTACAGCCCGCAGACTTTTTTTGGGCTTTGGGGATCACTAATAAGCCGGAGTCCTTTGAACGCAGATTTCTTGCCGGGACATATGGTACAATACAATCGGCAAGATAGGATGGAGCTAGACCGTGTAGTATTTTATACGTAAGTAGTAAAACCTTAAAGTCACATCTTAAGTGCACAGGAAGCCAGTGCAGGTGAGCCTGTACAGGTATATATGTATGTATATATGTATATAAAGGTATATACAGTATAGGTATATATGTATGTATATATGTATATAAAGGTATATACAGTATAGGTATATATGTATGTATATATGTATATAAAGGTATATACAGTACAGGCGTAATATGATCAAACTTTCTTGTTCTTGTCAAAAGTCTAGCAGCCGCATTTTGTACCAACTGTAATCTTTTAATGCTAGACATGGGGAGACCCCAAAATAATACGTTACAGTAATCGAGGCGAGACGTAACAAACGCATGGATAATGATCTCAGCGTCTTTAGTGGACAGAATGGAGCAAATTTTAGCGATATTGCGGAGATGAAAGAAGGCCGTTTTAGTAACGCTTTTAATGTGTGCCTCAAAGGAGAGAGTTGGGTCGAAGATAATACCCAGATTCTTTACCGTGTCGCCTTGTTTAATTGTTTGGTTGTCAAATGTTAGAATTGTATTATTAAATAGAGTTCGGTGTCTAGCAGGACCGATAATCAGCATTTCCGTTTTTTTGGCGTTGAGTTGCAAAAAGTTAGCGGACATCCATTGTTTAATTTCATTAAGACACGCCTCCAGCTGACTACAATCCGGCGTGTTGGTCAGCTTTAGGGGCATGTAGAGTTGGGTGTCATCAGCATAACAGTGAAAGCTAACACCGTATTTGCGTATGATGTCACCTAGCGGCAGCATGTAGATGCTGAAGAGTGCAGGGCCAAGGACCGAACCCTGGGGAACTCCACACGTTACCTTAATGTAGTCCGAGGTCACATTGTTATGGAAGACTCACTGCATCCTATCAGTAAGATAAGAGTTAAACCAAGACAGGGCTAAGTCTGACATACCAATTCGTGTTTTGATACGTTCTAATAAAATATTATGATTGACAGTATCGAAAGCAGCGCTAAGATCGAGGAGCAGCAACATAGATGACGCATCAGAATCCATCGTTAGCAATAGATCATTAGTCATTTTTGCGAGGCCTGTCTCAGTGGAGTGATTTGCCCTGAAACCGGATTGAAAGGTTTCACATAGATTGTTAGACGCTAAGTGTTCATTTAACTGCTCCGCAACAATTTTTTTCGAGGATTTTTGAAATAAAGGGAAGGTGAGACACCGGTCGGTAGTTTACCATGAGGTCAGGATCGAGGTTAGGTCTTTTAAGGAGAGGATGAATAACCGCTTTTTTGAATGCTAGGGGAACAGTGCCCGAGGAAAGTGATAAGTTTATAATATTTAGCACTGATGGACCTAATAATACAAAAAGCTCCTTGATCAGTTTCCCAGGAAGAGGGTCAAGTAAACATGTTGTCTGTTTTATTCCATTCACACGTTGTAACAATTCCTCTAATGTTATTTCCTCAAAACGAGAGAAACTATTTTGGAGGGCAGTATCCGCCGTATATACAATCGTGTCAGTGTTAATAGAACCCCGTTGTAGCTGGGACGCATTGTCTTTAATCTCCTTTCTAATGACTTCAATTTTCTTACTAAAGAATTGCATAAAGTCATCAGCTGAGTGGGTGGAGCTACTGGAAGGAGTCCCTTGTTGGGTTAGCGATGCTACCGTGCTAAACAAAAATTTAGGATCGTTTTTATTACGGTGGATGAGATTTGAGTAATATTTAGCTTTAGCTAAGGTAAGCATGCGTTTATAAGTTATTAAACCATCACTCCATGCTTGATGGTGCACCTCAAGTTTAGTTGTGCGCCATTTGCGTTCCAGCTTTCTACATAATAATTTCTGAGCTCTAGTTTCTTCTGTAAACCAAGGGGTGCGCTTTTTTGGAGCCTTTTTCCTTTTAGCGGTGCTATGTTATCAATGGTTTCGCGCAGGGTGTCGTTAAAGTTGTTAGTGAGGTTATCAATAGAGCCCACATACTTTGGGAATGGTGCCATTACCGAGGGCAGTAGGTCAGCAAGAGTTGTCGTTGTGGCTGTATTAATGTTGCGGCTGCTATAGCAGTTATTATTATTATTAGTTTGACGAACATGCGTCTGAACCTCGAATTTTATAAGGTAATGATCGGACAATACTTTAGTATACGGGAGTATCATAACTTTGGAAACGGTGATACTCCTGACAAGCACTAGGTCTATCGTATTACCGTTGCGATGCGTGGGTTCATTTATTATTTGTGTGAGACCACAACTATCAATCATAGTCTGGAACGCTACGCAAGGTGGGTCCGATGGGGTATTCATATGGATATTAAAGTCCCCCATTATGATTATATTATCGGCGTGTGTCACTAGATCAGCAACGAACTCTGAGAATTCATTGATGAAGTCCGAATAGGGCCCTGGGGGGCGGTACATAACAGCCAGGTGTAGAGGCAGCGGTGTGACAGACTTCATAGTAAGCACCTCAAACGATTTATATTTATAACCTCACTAACAACTTTAACAACGCCCTGCGCGAAACCATTGATAACATAGCACCGCTGAAGTTAAAAAAGGCTCCAAAAAGGCGTACGCCATGGTTTACTGAAGAAACTAGAGCTCAGAAATTATTATGTAGAAAGCTGGAACGCAAATGGCGCACGACTAAACTTGAGGTGCACCATCAAGCATGGAGTGATAGTTTAATAACTTATAAACGCATGCTTACCTTAGCTAAAACTAATTATTACTCAAATCTCATCCGCATTAATAAAAACGATCCAAAATTTTTGTTTAGTACGGTAGCATCGCTAACCCAACAAGGGACTCCTTCCAGTAGCTCCACCCATTCGGCAGATGACTTTATGAAGTTCTTTAATAAGAAAATTGAACTTATTAGAAAGGAGATTAAAGACAATGCGTCCCAGCTACAACGGGGTTATAGTAACACAGATACGATTGTATATACGGCGGATACTGCAAATATCCAAAATAGTTTCTCTCGTTTTGATGAAATAACATTAGAAGGATTGTTACAACGTGTAAATGGAATAAAACAAACAACATGTTTACTTGACCCTCTTCCTGGGAAACTTATCAAGGAGCTTTTTGTATTATTAGGTCCATCAGTGCTAAATATTATAAACTTATCACTTTCCTCGGGCACTGTTCCCCTAGCATTCAAAAAAGCGGTTATTCATCCTCTCCTTAAAAGACCTAACCTCGATCCTGACCTCATGGTAAACTACCGACCGGTGTCTCACCTTCCCTTTATTTCGAAAATCCTCGAAAAAATTGTTGCAGAGCAGCTAAATGAGCACTTAGCGTCTAACAAGCTATGTGAAACCTTTCAATCCGGTTTCAGGGCAAATCACTCGACTGAGACAGCCCTCGCAAAATTGACTAATGATCTATTGCTAACGATGGACTCTGATGCGTCATCTATGTTGCTGCTCCTCGATCTTAGCGCTGCTTTCGATACTGTCGATCATAATATTTTATTAGAGCGTATCAAAATACGAATTGGTATGTCGGACACAGCCCTGTCATGGTTTAACTCTTATCTTACTGATAGGATGCAGTGCGTCTCCTATAACAGTGTGACCTCGGACTATGTTAAGGTAACGTGTGGAGTTCCCCAGGGTTCGGTCCTTGGCCCTGCACTCTTCAGCATCTACATGCTGCCGCTAGGTGACATCATACGCAAATACGGTGTTAGCTTTCACTGTTATGCTGATGACACCCAACTCTACATGCCCCTAAAGCTGACCAACACGGCGGACTGTAGTCAGCTGGAGGCGTGTCTTAATGAAATTAAACAATGGATGTCCGCTAACTTTTTGCAACTTAATGCCAAAAAAACGGAAATGCTGATTATCGGTCCTGCTAGACACCGACCTCTATTTAATAATACAACTTTAACATTTGACAACCAAATAATAAAACAAGGTGACTCTGTAAAAAATCTGGGTATTATCTTCGACCCAACTCTCTCCTTTGAGTCACACATTAAAAGCGTTACTAAAACGGCCTTCTTTCATCTCCGTAATATCGCTAAAATTCGCTCCATTTTGTCCACTAAAGACGCCGAGATCATTATCCATGCGTTTGTTACGTCTCGTCTCGATTACTGTAACGTATTATTTTCGGGTCTCCCCATGTCTAGCATTAAAAGATTACAGTTGGTACAAAATGCGGCTGCTAGACTTTTGACAAGAACAAGAAAGTTTGATCATATTACGCCTGTACTGTATATACCTTTAAAACTCATCTGTATACTCTAGCCTTTAAATAGACCTCCTTTTTAGACCAGTTGATCTGCCGCTTCTTTCCTTTCTCCTATGTCCCCCCCTCCCTTGTGGAGGGGGTCCGGTCCGATGACCATGGATGAAGTACTGACTGTCCAGAGTCGAGACCCAGGATGGACCGCTCGTCGGGACCCAGGATGGACCGCTCACCTGTATCGGTTGGGGACATCTCTACGCTGCTGATCCGCTTGAGATGGTTTCCTGTGGACGGGACTCTCACTGCTGTCTTGGAGCCACTATGGATTGAACTTTCACAGTATCATGTTAGACCCGCTCGACATCCATTGCTTTTGGTCCCCTAGAGGGGGGGGGTTGCCCACATCTGAGGTCCTCTCCAAGGTTTCTCATAGTCAGCATTGTCACTGGCGTCCCATTGAATGTGAATTCTCCCTGCCCACTGGGTGTGAGTTTTCCTTGCCCTTTTGTGGGTTCTTCCGAGGATGTTGTAGTCGTAATGATTTGTGCAGTCCTTTGAGACATTTGTGATTTGGGGCTATATAAATAAACATTGATTGATTGATTGATTGATTTATTATTTATGTTAGGACTAAGGTTAAAGTTTTCGTTGTATATTAGTGCGACCCCCCCACCCCTTTTAAGCGGACGGGCAATATGCGCATGTGTAAACATGTATTTAACATTTATACACTAAACATGTATTTAATATTAATACAAAAACATGTATTTAATTTTAATAAACTAAACATATATTTAATATTTATACACTAAACATGTATTTAACATTTATACACTAAACCATCCATCATCTTCCGCTTATCCGAGGTCGGGTCGCGGGGGCAACAGCCTAAGCAGGGAAACCCAGACTTCCCTCTCCCCAGCCACTTCGTCTAGCTCTTCCCGGGGGATCCCGAGGCGTTCCCAGGCCAGCCGGGAGACATAGTCTTCCCAACGTGTCCTGGGTATTCCCCGTGGCCTCCTACCAGCTGGACGTGCCCTAAATCCTGACCTAGGGAGGCGTTCGGGTGGCATCCTGACCAGATGCCCGAACCACCTCATCTGGCTCCTCTCCATGTGGAGGAGCAGCGGCTTTACTTTGAGCTCCTCCCGGATGGCAGAGCTTCTCACCCTATCTCTAAGGGAGAGACCCACCACACGGCGGAGGAAACTCATTTCGGCCGCTTGTACCCGTGATCTTATCCTTTCAGTCATGACCCAAAGCTCATGACCATAGGTGAGGATGGGAACGTAGATCGACCGGTAAATTGAGAGCTTTGCCTTCCGGCTCAGCTCCTTCTTCACCACAACGGATCGGTACAACGTCCGCATTACTGAAGACGCCGCACCGATCCGCCTGTCGATCTCACGATCCACTCTTCCCTCACTCGTGAACAAGACTCCTAGGTACTTGAACTCCTCCACTTGGGGCAGGGTCTCCTCCCCAACCCGGAGATGGCACTCCACCCTTTTCCGGGCGAGAACCATGGACTCGGACTTGGAGGTGCTGATTCTCATTCCGGTCGCTTCACACTCGGCTGCGAACCGATCCAGCGAGAGCTGAAGATCCCGGTCAGATGAAGCCATCAGGACCACATCATCTGCAAAAAGCAGAGACCTAATCCTGCGGTTACCAAACCGGAACCCCTCAACGCCTTGACTGCGCCTAGAAATTTTGTCCATAAAAGTTATGAACAGAATCGGTGACAAAGGACAGCCTTGGCGGAGTCCAACCCTCACTGGAAATGTGTTCGACTTACTGCCGGCAATGCGAACCAAGCTCTGGCACTGATTGTACAGGGAACGGACCGCCACAATAAGACAGTCCGATACCCCATACTCTCTGAGCACTCCCCACAGGACTTCCCGAGGGACACGGTCGAATGCCTTCTCCAAGTCCACAAAGCACATGTAGACTGGTTGGGCAAACTCCCATGCACCCTCAAGAACCCTGCCGAGAGTATAGAGCTGGTCCACAGTTCCACGACCAGGACGAAAACCACACTGTTCCTCCTGAATCCGAGGTTCGACTATCCGGCGTAGCCTCCTCTCCAGTACACCTGAATAAACCTTACCGGGAAGGCTGAGGAGTGTGATCCCACGATAGTTGGAACACACCCTCCGGTCCCCCTTCTTAAAGAGACGAACCACCACCCCGGTCTGCCAATCCAGAGGTACCGCCCCCGATGTCCACGCGATGCTGCAAAGTCTTGTCAACCAAGACAGCCCCACAGCATCCAGAGCCTTAAGGAACTCCGGGCTGATCTCGTCCACCCCTGGGGCCTTGCCACCGAGGAGCTTTTTAACTACCTCAGCGACCTCAGCCCCAGAAATAGGAGAGTCCACCACAGATTCCCCAGGCACTGCTTCCTCATAGGAAGACGTGTTGGTGGGATTGAGGAGGTCTTCGAAGTATTCCTTCCACCTATCCACAACATCCGCAGTCGAGGTCAGCAGAACACCATCCGCACCATACACGGTGTTGATAGTGCACTGCTTCCCCTTCCTGAGGCGGCGGATGGTGGTCCAGAATCGCTTCGAAGCCGTCTGGAAGTCGTTTTCCATGGCTTCCCCGAACTCTTCCCATGTCCGAGTTTTTGCCTCCGCGACCGCTGAAGCTGCACACCGCTTGGCCTGTCGGTACCTGTCCACTGCCTCCGGAGTCCTATGAGCCAAAAGGACCCGATAGGACTCCTTCTTCAGCTTGACGGCATCCCTCACCGCTGGTGTCCACCAAGGGGTTTTAGGATTGCCGCCCCGACAGGCACCAACTACCTTGCGGCCACAGCTCCGATCTGCCACCTCGACAATAGAGGTGCGGAACATGGTCCACTCGGACTCAATGTCCAGCACCTCCCTCGTGACATGTTCAAAGTTCTTCCGGAGGTGGGAATTGAAACTTTGTCTGACAGGAGACTCTGCCAGACGTTCCCAGCAGACCCTCACAATGCGTTTGGGTCTGCCAGGTCTGTCCGGCATCCTCCCCCACCATCGCAGTCAACTCACCACCAGGTGGTGATCGGTAGAAAGCTCCGCCCCTCTCTTCACCCGAGTGTCCAAAACATGAGGCCGCAAATCCGATGACACAACTACAAAGTCGATCATGGAACTGCGGCCTAGGGTGTCCTGGTGCCAAGTGCATATATGGACACCCTTATGTTTGAACATGGTGTTTGTTATCGACAAACTGTGACGAGCACAAAAGTCCAATAACAAAACACCACTCGGGTTTAGATCCTGGCGGCCATTCTTCCCAATCACGCCTCTCCAGGTTTCACTGTCGTTGCCAACGTGAGCGTTGAAGTCCCCCAGTAGGACAAGGGAATCACCCGGGGGAGCACTCTCCTGTACTCCTTCGAGTGTACCCAAAAAGGGTGGGTACTCTGAACTGCTGTTTGGTGCATAAGCACAAACAACAGTCAGGACCCGTCCCCCCACCCGAAGGCGGAGGGAGGCTACCCTTTCGTCCACCGGGTTGAACTCCAACGTACAGGCTTTGAGCCAGGGGGAAACAAGAATAGCCACCCCAGCCCGTCGCCTCTCACTGCCGGCAACGCCAGAGTGGAAGAGGGTCCAATCCTTCTTGAGAGAAGTGGTTCCAGAGCCCTTGCTGTGCGTCGAGGTGAGTCCGACTATATCCAGCCGGAATTTCTCGACTTCGCGCACTAGCTCAGGCTCTTTCCCCCCCAGTGACGTGACGTTCCACGTCCCAAGAGCTAGCTTCTGTAGCCGAGGATCAGACCGCCAAGTGCCCTGCCTTCGGCTGTCGCCCAGCTCACAATGCACCCGACCTCTATGGCCCCTCCTATGAGTGGTGAGCCCATTGGAGGGGTGACCCACATTGCCTCTTTGGGCTGTGCCCGGTCGGGGCCCATGGGAACAGGCCCGGCCACCAGGCGCTCGCCATCGTGCCCCACCTCCGGGCCTGGCTCCAGAGCGGGGCCCCGGTGACCCGCGTCCGGGCGAGGGAAATCTGGGTCCATGGTTTTTCATCTTCATAAAGGTCTTCGAGCTGCTCTTTGTCTGATCCCTCACCTAGAACCTGTTTGTCTTGGGAGACCCTACCAGGGGGCTTTATGCCCCCGGACAACATAGCTCCTAGGATCATTGGGACACGCAAACTCCTCTACCACGATAAGGTTGCAGCTCAGAGAGGAGTAAACATGTATTTAATATTAATACACTAAACATGTATTTAATATTAATACAAAAACATGTATTTAATATTTATACACTAAAAGTGTATTTAATATTAATACACTAAACATTTATTTAATATTTATACACTAAACATGTATTTAATATTAATACACTAAACATGTATTTAATATTAATACAAAAACATGTATTTAATTGTAATAAACTAAACATGTATTTAATATTAATACACTAAACATGTAGTTATTATTTATACACTAAACATGTATTTAATATTAATACACTAAAAGTGTATTTAATATTAATACACTAAACATGTATTTAATATTTATACACTAAAAAAGTATTTACTATTAATACAAAAACATGTATTTAATTTTAATAAACTAAATATATATTTAATATTAATACACTAAACATGTATTTAATATTAATACACTAAAAATGTATTTAATATTTTCACACTAAACTTGTATTTAATATTTATACACTTAAAATGTATTTAATATTCATACACTAAACATGTATTTAATATTAATACAAAAACATGTATTTAATTTTAATAAACTAAACATATATTTAATATTAATACACTAAACATGTATTTAATATTAATACACTAAACATGTATTTAATATTCATACACTAAACATGTATTTAATATTAATACAAAAACATGTATTTAGTTTAATAAACTAAACATATATTTAATATTAATACACTAAACATGTATTTAATATTCATACACTAAACATGTATTTAACATTTATACACTAAACATGTATTTAATATTCATACACTAAACATGTATTTAATATCCATAAACTAAACATGTATTTAATATTTCTACACTAAACCTGTATTTAATATTCATACACTAAACATGTATTTAATATTTGTACACTAAACATGTATTTAATATTAATACACTAAACATGTATTTAATATTTCTACACTAAACCTGTATTTAATATTCATACACTAAACATGTTGTTATTATTCATACTCTAAACATGTATTTAATATTCATACACTAAACATGTATTTAATATTAATACAAAAACATGTATTTAATTTTAATAAAGTAAACACATATTTAATATTAATACACTAAACATGTATTTAATATTTATACACTAAACATGTATTTAATATTTATACACTAAACATGTATTTAATATTCATACACTAAATATGTATTTATTATTTATCCAATAAACTTGTATTTAATATTCATAAACTAAACATGTATTTAATATTCATACACTAAACGTGTATTTAATATTCATATACTAAACATGTATTTAATATTAATACAAAAACATGTATTTAAGTTTAATAAACTAAACATATATTTAATATTAATACACTAAACATGTATTCAATATTCATACACTAAACATGTATTTAATATTAATACAAAACATGTATTTAATTTTAATAGACTAAACATATATTTAATATTAATACACTAAACATGTATTTAATATTAATACACTAAACATGTATTTAATATTCATACACTAAACATGTATTTAATATTAATACAAAAACATGTATTTAGTTTAATAAACTAAACACATATTTAATATTAATACACTAAGCATGTATTTAATATTAATACACTAAACATGTATTTAATATTCATACACTAAACATGTAGTTATTATTTATACACTAAACATGTATTTAATATTAATACACTAAACATGTATTTAATATTAATACACTAAATATGTATTTATTATTTTTCCACTAAACATGTATTTAATATTCATAAACTAAACATGTATTTAATATTCATACACTAAACGTGTATTTAATATTCATATACTAAACATGTATTTAATATTAATACAAAAACATGTATTTAAGTTTAATAAACTAAACATGTATTTAATATTAATACACTAAACATGTATTTAATATTAATACACTAAACATGTATTTAATATTTATACACTAAACATGTATTTAATATTAATACAAAAACATTTATTTAATTTGAATAAACTAAACACATATTTAATATTAATACACTAAACATGTATTTAATATTTATACACTAAACATGTATTTAATATTTATACACTAAAGATTTATTTAATATTAATATACTAAATATGTATTTATTATTTATCCACTAAACATGTATTTAATATTCATAAACTAAACATGTATTTAATATTCATATACTACGTCCCACTGGGTCATTATTGTCACCAATGTCCCACTGGGTGTGAGTTTTCCTTTCCTTGCCCTTATGTGGGCCTACCGAGGATGTCGTGGTGGTTTGTGCAGCCCTTTGAGACACTAGTGATTTAGGGCTATATAAGTAAACATTGATTGATTGATTGATTGATTGATATACTAAACATGTATTTAATATTAATACAAAAACAAGTATTTAAGTTTAATAAACCAAACATATATTTAATATTAATACATTAAACATGTATTTAATATTTATACACTAAACATGTATTTAATATTTATACACTAAACATGTATTTAACATTTATACACTAAACATGTATTTAATATTAATACACTAAACATGTATTTAATATTTATACACTAAACATGTATTTAATATTTATACAGTAAACATGTATTTAATATTAATACACTAAACATGTATTTAATATTCATAAACAAAACATGTATTTAATATTAATACACTGAACATGTATTTAATAATCATATACCAAACATATATGTAATTATATACCAATCATATATTTAATATTCATACAGTAAACATGTATTTATTATTAATACAAAAACATGTTTTTAATTTTAATAAACTAAACATATATTTAATATTAATACACTAAACATGTATTTAATATTCATACACTAAACATGTATTTAATATTCATACACTAAACATGTATTTAATATTTATACACTAAACATATATTTAATATTAATACACTAAACATGTATTTAACATTCATACACTAAACATGTATTAAACATTTATACACTATACATGTTTTTAATATTAATACAAAAACATGTATTTAATATTAATACAAAAACATGTATTTAATTTTAATAAACTATACATATATTTAATATTAATACACTAAACATGTATTTAATATTTATACACTAAACACGTATTTAACATTTATACACTAAACATGTTTTTAATATTTATACACTAAACATGTATTTAATATTAATACAAAACATGTATTTAATTTTAATGAACTAAACATATATTTAATATTAATACACTAAACATGTATTTAATATTCATACACTAAACATGTATTTAATATTCATACACTAAACATGTATTTAATATTAATACACTAAACATGTATTTAATATTAATACAAAAACATGTATTTAATTTTAATAAACTAAACATACATTTAATATTAATACAAAAACATGTATTTAATTTTAATAAACTAAACATATATTTAATATTAATACACTAAACATGTATTTAACATTTATACACGAAACATGTATTTAATATTAATGGACTAAACATTTATTTAATATTTATACACTAAACATGTATTTAATATTAATACAAAAACATGTATTTAATTTTGATAAACTAAACATTTATTTAATATTAATACACTAAACATGTATTTGATATTCATACACTAAACATGTAGTTATTATTAATACACTAAATATGTATTTAATATTAATACAGTAAACATGTTCTAAATATTTATACACTAAACATGTATTTAATATTCATACAATAAACATGTAGTTATTATTCTTACACTTAATATGTATTTAATAATAATACAAAAACATGTATTTATTTTTAATAAACTAAACATATATTTAATATTTATACACTAAACATGTATTTAATATTAATACAAAAACATGATTTTAATTTTAATACACTAAACATATATTTAATATTAATACACTAAACATGTATTTAACATTCATACACTAAACATGTATTTAACATTCATACACTAAACATGTATTTAATTTTAATAAACTAAACATTTAATATTAATACACTAAACATGTATTTAATATTCATACACTAAACATGTAGTTATTATTCATACACTAAACATGTATTTAATATTAATACCCAAAACCTTTATTTAATATTTATACACTAAACATGTATTTAATATTAATACACTAAAAATGTATTTAATATTTATACACTAAACATGTATTTAATATTAATACATTAAATATGTATTTATTATATATCAACTAAACATGTATTTAATATTTATACACTAAACATGTATTTAATATTAATACAAAAACATGTATTTAATTTTAATAAACTAAACATATATTTAATATTTATACACTAAACATATATTTAACATTTATACACTAGACATGAATTTAATATTAATACACTAAACATGTATTTGAGATTTATACACTTAACAAGTATTTAATATTAATACAAAAACATGTATTTAATTTAAATAAATTAACATATATTTAATATTATTACACTTAACATGTATTTAATATTTATACACTAAACATGTATTTAATATTCATACACTAAACATTTAGTTATTATTTATACACTAAACATATATTTAATATTAATACACTAAACATGTATTTAATATTAATACACTAAATATGTATTTAATATTTATACACTAATCATCTATTTAATATTAATACTCTAATCATGTATTTAATATTTATACACTAAACATGTATTTAATATTTATACACTAATCATCTATTTAATATTAATACTCTAATCATGTATTTAATATTTATACACTAAATATGTATTTAATATTCATACACTTAACATGTATTTAATATTTACACACGAAACATGTATTTAATATTTATACACTAAACATGTATTTAATATTAATACATTAAACATGTATTTAATATTCATACACTAAACATGTATTTAATATTCATACATTAAACATGTATTTAATATTTATACACTAAACATGTATTTAATATTCATACACGAAACTTGTATCTAATATTTATACACTACACATGTATTTAATATTCATACATTAAACATGTATTTAATATTCATACAATAAACATGTATTTAATATTTATACACTAAACATGTATTTAATTTTAATAAACTAAACATATATTTAATATTAATACACTAAACATGTATTTAATATTTATACACTAAAGATGTATTTAATATTCATACACTAAACATGTAGTTATTATTTATACACTAAACATGTATTTAATATTAATACAGTAAACATGTATTTAATATTAATACAAAACATGTATTTAAGTTTAATAAACTTAACATATATTTAATATTAATACACTAAACATGTATTTAATATTTATACACTAAACATGTATTTAATATTAATACAAAAACATGTATTTAATTTTAATAAACTAAACATATATTTAATATTATTACACTAAACATGTATTTAATATTCATACACTAAACATGTATTTAATATTATACACTAAACATGTATTTAATATTTCTACACTAAACGTGTATTTAATATTAATACAAAAACATGTATTTAATTTTAATAAACTAAACATATATTTAATATTATTACACTAAACATGTATTTAATATTATACACTAAACATGTATTTAATATTCATACACTAAACATGTATTTAATATTTATACACTAAACATGTATTTAATATTAATACAAAAACATGTATTTAATTTTAATAAACTAAACATATATTTAATATTATTACACTAAACATGTATTTAATATTTATACACTAAACATGTATTTACTAGTTATATACTAATCATGTATTTAATATTAATACACTAATCATGTATTTAATATTTATACACTAAACATGTATTTAATATTCATACACTAAACATGTAGTTATTATTTATACACTAAACATGTATTTAATATTAATACAGTAAACATGTATTAAATATTTATACACTAAACATGTATTTAATATTAATACAAAAACATGTATTTAATTTAATAAACTAAATATATATTTAATATTCATACACTAAACATGTATTTAATATTTTTACACTAAACGTGTAGTTATTATTCATACACTAAACATGTATTCAATATTTATACACTAAACATGTATTTAATTTTAATAAACTAAACATATATTTAATATTATTACACTAAACATGTATTTAATATTCATACACTAAACATGTATTTAATATTCATACACTAAACATTTAGTTAAAATTTATACACTAAACATGTATTCAATATTAATACACTGAACATGTATTTAATATTAATACACTAAACATCTATTTAATATTTATACATTAATCATGTATTTAATATTAATACTCTAATCATGTATTTGATATTAATACACTAAACATGTATTTGATATTTATACACTAAACATGTATTTAATATTAATACAAAAACATGTATTTAATTTTTAATAAACTAAACATATATTTAATATTAATACACTAAACATGTATTTAATATTTATACACTAAACATGTATTTAATATTCATACACTAAACATGTATTTAATATTAATACAGTAAACATGTATTAAATATTTATACACTAAACATGTATTTAATATTCATTCAATAAACATGTAGTTATTATTCTTACACTTAATATGAATTTATTATTAATACAAAAACATGTATTTAATTTTAATAAACTAAATATATATTTAATATTAATACACTAAACATGTATTTAATATTTATACATTATACATGTATTTAATATTAATACAAAAACATGTATTTAATTTTATATAAACTAAACATTTATTTAATATTAATACACTAAACATGTATTTAATATTTATACACTGAACATGTATTTAATATTCATACACTAAACATGTATTTAATATTAATACAGTAAACATGTATTAAATATTTATACACTAAACATGTATTTAATATTCATACAATAAACATGTAGTTATTATTCTTACACTTAATATGTATTTAATATTAATACAAAAACATGTATTTAATTTTAATAAACTAAACATATATTTAATATTAATACACTAAACATGTATTTAATATTTATACACTAAACATGTATTTAATATCCATACACTAAACATGTAGTTATTATTTATACACTAAACATGTATTTAATATTAATACAGTAAACTTGTATTAAATATTAATACAAAAACATGTATTTAATTTCAATAAACTAAACATATATTTAATATTAATACACTAAACATGTATTTAACATTTATACACTAAACATGTTTTTAATATTAATACACTAAACATGTATTTAATATTAATACAAAAACATGTATTTAATTTTAATAAACTGAACATATATTTAATATTTATACATTAAACATGTATTTAACATTCATACAGTAAAAATGTATTTGATATTAATACACTAAACATGTATTTAATATTTATACACTAAACATGTATTTGATATTAATACAAAAACATGTATTTAATTTTTAATGAACTAAACATATATTTAATATTAATACACTAAATATGTATTTAATATTTATACACTAAACATGTATTTAATATTCATACACTAAACATGTAGTTATTATTCATACACTAAACATGTATTTAATATTAATACAGTAAACATGTATTAAATATTTATACATTAAACATGTATTTAATATTCATTCAATAAACATGTAGTTATTATTTTTACACTTAATATGTATTTAATATTAATACAAAAACATGTATTTAATTTTAATAAACTAAACATATATTTAATATTAATACACTAAACATGTATTTAATATTCATACACTAAACATGTAGGTATTATTTATACACTAAACATGTATTTAATATTAATACAGTAAACATGTATTAAATATTTATACACTAAACATGTATTTAATATTAATACAAAACATGTATTTAATTTTAATAAACTAAATATATATTTAATATTAATACACTAAACATGTATTTAATATTTTTACACTAAACGTGTATTTAATATTCATACACTAAAAGTGTATTTAATATTCATACACTAAACATGTGTTTAATATTAATACACTAAACATGTAGTTATTATTCATACACTAAACATGTATTTAATATTTATACACTAAACATATATTTAATATTAATACACTAAATATGTATTTATTATACATCCACTAAACATGTATTTAATATTCATAAACTAAATATATATTTAATATTAATACACTAAACATGTATTTAATATTAATACACTAAACACGTATTTTATAAATATACACTAAAATGAAATTTAATAATAGACTAAACATGTATTTAATATTTTCACACTAAACTTGTATTTAATATTCATACACTAAACATGTATTTAATATTCATACACTAAACATGTATTTAATATTTTTACACTAAACATGTATTTAATATTCATACACTAAACATGTATTTAATATTAATACACTAAACACGTATTTAATATTGATACAAAAACATGTATTTAATTGTAATAAACTAAATATATATTTAATATTAATACACTAAACATGTATTTAATATTCATAAACTAAACATGTATTTAACATTCATACACTAAACATGTATTTAATATTAATACAAAAACATGTATTTAATTTTAATAAACTAAATATATATTTAATATTAATACACTAAACATGTATTTAATATTCATAAACTAAACATGTATTTAACATTTATACACTAAACATGTATTTATTATTCATACACTAAACATGTAGTTATTATTTATACACTAAACATGTATTTAATATTAATACACTAAACATGTATTTAATATTAATACAAAAACATGTATTTAATTTTAATAAACTAAATATATATTTAATATTAATACACTAAACATGTATTTAATATTCATAAACTAAATATGTATTTAACATTTATACACTAAACATGTATTTAATATTCATAAACTAAACATGTATTTAATATTCATACACTAAACGTGTATTTAATATTCATACACTGAACATGTATTTAATATTAATACAAAATCATGTATTTAAGTTTAATAAACTAAACATGTATTTAATATTCATACACTAAACATGTAGTTATTATTTATACACTAAACATGTATTTAATAATAATACAGTAAACATGTATTTAATATCAATACACCAAACATGTATTTAATATTAATACAAAAACATGTATTTAATATTCATACACTAAACATGTATTTAATATTTATACACTAAACATGTATTTAACATTTATACACTAAACATGTATTTAATATTAATACACTAAACAGGTATTTAATATTTATACACTAAACATGTATTTAATATTAATACAAAAACATGTATTTAATTTTAATAAACTAAACATTTAATTAATATTAATACACTAAACATGTATTTAATATTTATACACTGAACATGTATTTAATATTCATACACTAAACATGTAGTTATTATTTATACACTAAACATGTATTTAATATTAATACAGTAAACTTGTATTAAATATTAATACAAAAACATGTATTTAATTTTAATAAACTAAACATATATTTAATATTAATACACTAAACATGTATTTAACATTTATACACTAAACATGTTTTTAATATTAATACACTAAACATGTATTTAATATTCATACACTAAACATGTAGTTATTATTCATACACTAAACATGTATTTAATATTAATACAGTAAACATGTATTAAATATTTATGCACTAAACATGTATTTAATATTCATTCAATAAACATATAGTTATTATTCTTACACTTAATATGTATTTAATATTAATACAAAAACATGTATTTAATTTTAATAAACTAAACATATATTTAATATTAATACACTAAACTTGTATTTAATATTTATACACTAAACATGTATTTAATATTAATACAGTAAACATGTATTAAATATTTATACACTAAACATGTATTTAATATTAATACAAAACATGTATTTAATTTTAATAAACTAAATATATATTTAATATTAATACACTAAACATGTATTTAATATTTTTACACTAAATGTGTATTTAATATTCATACACTAAAAGTGTATTTAATATTCATACACTAAACATGTGTTTAATATTAATACACTTAACATGTATTTAATATTCATACACTAAACATGTATTTAAGATTTATACACTGAACATGTATTTAATATTCATACACTAAACATGTAGTTATTATTTATACACTAAATATGTATTTAATATTAATACAGTAAACATGTATTTAATATTTATACACTAACCATGTATTTAATATTCATACAATAAACATGTAGTTATTATTCTTACACTTAATATGTATTTAATATTAATACAAAAACATGTATTTAATTTTAATAAACTAAACATATATTTAATATTAATACACTAAATATGTAGTTATTATTTATACACTAAACATGTATTTAATATTAATACAGTAAACTTGTATTAAATATTAATACAAAAACATGTATTTAATTTTAATAAACTAAACATATATTTAATATTAATACACTAAACATGTATTTAACATTTATACACTAAACATGTTTTTAATATTAATACACTAAACATGTATTTAATATTAATACAAAAACATGTATTTAATTTTAATAAACTAAACATATATTTAATATTTATACACTAAACATGTATTTAATATTCATACACTAAACATGTATTTAATATTCATACACTTAACATGTATTTAATATTCATACACTAAACATGTATTTAATATTAATACAAAAACATGTATTTAATTTTTAATAAACTAAACATATATTTAATATTAATACACTAAACATGTATTTAATATTCATACACTAAACATGTATTTAATATTAATACAAAAACATGTATTTAATTTTTAATAAACTAAACATATATTTAATATTAATACACTAAACATGTATTTAATATTCATACACTAAACATGTATTTAATATTCATACACTTAACATGTATTTAATATTCATACACTAAACATGTATTTAATATTAATACACTAAACATGTATTTAATATTAATACAAAAACATGTATTTAATTTCAATAAACTAAACATATATTTAATATTAATACACTAAACATGTATTTAACATTTATACACTAAACATGTATTTAATATTAATACACTAAACATGTATTTAATTTTTATACACTAAACATGTATTTAATATTAATACAAAAACATGTATTTAATTTTAATAAACTAAACATATATTTAATATTTATACACTAAACATGTATTTAACATTAATACACTAAATATGTATTTAATATTAATACATTAAACATGTATTTAATATTTATACACTAAACATGTATTTAATATTAATACAAAAACATGTATTTAATTTTATTAAACTAAACATTTATTTAATATTAATACACTGAACATGTATTTAATATTCATACACTAAACATGTATTTAATATTCATACACTTAACATGTATTTAATATTCATACACTAAACATGTATTTAATATTAATACACTAAACATGTATTTAATATTAATACAAAAACATGTATTTAATTTTAATAAACTAAACATATATTTAATATTAATACACTAAACATGTATTTAACATTTATACACTAAATATGTATTTAATATTAATACACTAAACATGTATTTAATTTTTATACACTAAACATGTATTTAATATTAATACAAAAACATGTATTTAATTTTAATAAACTAAACATATATTTAATATTTATACACTAAACATGTATTTAACATTAATACACTAAATATGTATTTAATATTAATACATTAAACATGTATTTAATATTTATACACTAAACATGTATTTAATATTAATACAAAAACATGTATTTAATTTTATTAAACTAAATATTTATTTAATATTAATACACTGAACATGTATTTAATATTCATACACTAAACATGTAGTTATTATTTATACACTAAATATGTATTTAATATTAATACAAAAACATGTATTTAATTTTATTAAACTAAACATGTATTTAATATTTATACACTAACCATGTATTTAATATTCATACAATAAACATGTAGTTATTATTCTTACACTTAATATGTATTTAATATTAATACAAAAACATGTATTTAATTTTAATAAACTAAACGTATATTTAATATTAATAAACTAAACATGTAGTTATTATTTATACACTAAACATGTATTTAATATTAATACAGTAAACTTGTATTAAATATTAATACAAAAACATGTATTTAATTTCAATAAACTAAACATATATTTAATATTAATACACTAAACATGTATTTAACATTTATACACTAAACATGTTTTTAATATTAATACACTAAACATGTATTTAATATTAATACAAAAACATGTATTTAATTTTAATAAACTAAACATATATTTAATATTTATACATTAAACATGTATTTAACATTCATACAGTAAAAATGTATTTTATTTTAATACACTAAACATGTATTTAATATTTATACACTAAACATGTATTTAATATTAATACAAAAACATGTATTTAATTTTATTAAACTAAACATTTATTTAATATTAATACACTAAACATGTATTTAAGATTTATACACTGAACATGTATTTAATATTCATACACTAAACATGTAGTTATTATTCATACACTAAACATGTATTTAATATTAATACAGTAAACATGTACTAAATATTTATACACTAAACATTTATTTAATATTCATACAATAAACATGTAGTTATTATTCTTACACTTAATATGTATTTAATATTAATACAAAAACATGTTTTTAATTTTAATAAACTAAACATATATTTAATATTAATACACTAAACATGTATTTAATATTTATACACTAAACATGTAGTTATTATTTATACACTAAACATGTATTTAATATTAATACAGTAAACTTGTATTAAATATTAATACAAAAACATGTATTTAATTTTAATAAACTAAACATATATTTAATATTAATACACTAAACATGTATTTAACATTCATACACTAAACATGTTTTTAATATTAATACACTAAACATGTATTTAATATTAATACAAAAACATGTATTTAATTTTAATAAACTAAACATATATTTAATATTTATACATTAAACATGTATTTAACATTTATACAGTAAAAATGTATTTGATATTAATACACTAAACATGTATTTAATATTTATACACTAAACATGTATTTAATATTAATACAAAAACATGTATTTAATTTTTAATAAACTAAACATATATTTAATATTATTACACTAAACATGTATTTAATATTTATACACTAAACATGTATTTAATATTCATACACTAAACATGTAGTTATTATTCATACACTAAACATGTATTTAATATTAATACAGTAAACATGTGTTAAATATTTATACACTAAACATGTATTTAACATTCATACACTAAACATGTTTTTAATATTAATACACTAAACATGTATTTAATATTAATACAAAAACATGTATTTAATTTTAATAAACTAAACATATATTTAATATTTATATATTAAACATGTATTTAACATTTATACAGTAAAAATGTATTTGATATTAATACACTAAACATGTATTTAATATTTATACACTAAACATGTATTTAATATTAATACACTAAACATGTATTTAATATTTTTACACTAAACGTGTATTTAATATTCATACACTAAAAGTGTATTTAATATTCATACACTAAACATGTGTTTAATATTAATACACTAAACATGTAGTTATTATTCATACACTAAACATGTATTTAATATTTATACACTAAACATGTATTTAATATTAATACACTAAATATATATTTAATATTAATACACTAAACATGTATTTGATATTTATACACTAAACATGTATTTAATATTAATACACTAAATATATATTTAATATTAATACACTAAACATGTATTTAATTTTAATACACTAAACATGTATTAAATAATTATACACTAAAATTGAATTTAATAATAGACTAAACATGTATTTAATATTTTCACACTAAACTTGTATTTAATATTCATACACTAAACATGTATTTAATATTCATACACTAATTATGTAGTTATTATTCATACACTAAACATGTATTTAATATTAATACACTAAACATGTATTTAATATTAATACAAAAACATGTATTTAATTGTAATAAACTAAATATATATTTAATATTAATACACTAAACATGTATTTAATATTAATAAACTAAATATAAATCTAATATTAATACACTAAACATGTATTTAATATTAATACACTAAACATGTATTTAATAATTATACACTAAAATGGAATTTAATAATAGACTAAACATGTATTTAATATTTTCACACTAAACTTGTATTTAATATTCATACACTAAACATGTATTTAATATTCATACACTAAACATGTATTTAATATTTATACACTAAACATGTATTTAATTGTAATAAACTAAATATATATTTAATATTAATACACTAAACATGTATTTAATATTTATACAGTAAACATGTATTGAATATTCATACACTAAACATGTATTTAATATTCATACACTAAACATGTAGTTATTATTTATACACTAAACATGTATTTAATATTAATACACTAAACATGTATTTAATATTAATACACTAAACATGTATTTAATATTTATACAGTAAACATGTATTGAATATTCATACACTAAACATGTTTTTAATATTCATACGCTAAACATGTATTTAATATTCATACACTAAACATGTATTTAATATTAATACACTAAACATGTATTTAATATTTATACACTAACCATGTATTTAATATTAATACAAAATTATGTATTTAATTTTAATAAACTAAACATATATTTAATATTATTACACTAAACATGTATTTAATATTCATACGCTAAACATGTATTTAATATTCATACACTGAACATGTATTTAATATTCATACACTAAACATTTAGTTATTATTTATACACTAAACATGTATTTAATATTAATACACTAAACATGTATCTAATATTAATACACTAATCATGTATTTAATATTAATACACTAATCATGTATTTAATATTTATACACTAAATATGTATTTAATATCCATACACTTAACATGTATTTGATATTTATACACTAAATATGTATTTAATATTCATACATTAAAAATTTATTTAATATTCATACACTAAACATGTATTTAATATTTATACACTAAACATGTATTTAATATTCATACATTAAAAATGTGTTTAATATTCATACACTAAACATGTATTTAATATTCGTACACGAAACATGTATTTAATATTTATACGCTAAACATGTAGTTATTATTAATACACTAAATTTGTTTTTAATATTAATACAGTAAACATGTATTTAATATTTATACACTAAACATGTATTTAATATTTATAAACTAAACATGTATTTAATATTCATACACTAAACATGTATTTAATATTTATCCACTAAACATGTATTTAATATTAATACACTGAACATGTATTTAATAATCATATACTAAACGTATATGTAATCATATACTAATCAAATATTTAATATTCATACACTAAACATGTATTTAATATTAATACACTGAACATGTATTTAATATTCATACACTAAACATGTATTTAATATTAATACACTAAACATGTATTTAATATTCATACACTAAACCTGTATTTAATATTATTACACTAAACATGTATTTAATATTAATACACAGAACATGTATTTAATAATCATATACTAAACGCATATGTAATTATATACTAATCATATATTTAATATTCATACAGTAAACATGTATTTATTATCCTCTAAATAAGGCACACTTGGAAATAATGAATTTCTTTATGTGTGCAGTTGCGGCAGAAGTCCACAGGAGGGCGCACGTTTCCTCTTAATAAGTCCGGTCCTCTCCGTCTCTCTCTCTCTCTTTTTCCTTTTTTTTGTTTCTTTTATTTTTTTTTACATAAGTTTGGTTTCTCATACACTTATATTTATACACTAAACATGTATTTAATATTAATATACTAAACATGTATTTAATATTTATACACTAAACATGTATTTAATATTAATACAAAAACATGTATTTGATTTTAATACACTAAACATATATTTAATATTAATACACTAAACATGTATTTAACATTCATACACTAAACATTTATTTAACATTTATACACTAAACATGTTTTTAGTATTAATACACTAAACATGTATTTAATATTAATACAAAAACATGTATTTAATTTTAATAAACTAAACATTTAATATGAATACACTAAACATGTATTTAATATTCATACACTACACATGTAGTTATTATTTATACACTAAACATGTATTTAATATTTTTACACTAAACGTGTATTTAATATTAATACACTAAACATGTATTTAATATTAATACAAAAACATGTATTTAATTTAATAAACTAAACATTTAATATGAATACACTAAAAATGTATTTAACATTAATACACTAAACATGTAGTTATTATTCATACACTAAACATGTATTTAATATTAATACACTAAACATGTATTTAATATTTATACACTAAACATGTATTTAATATTAATACAAAAACATGTATTTAATTTTAATAAACTAAATATATATTTAATATTAATACACTAAACATGTATTTAATATTAATACACTAAACATGTATTTAATGATTATACACTAAAATGGAATTTAATAATAGACTAAACATGTATTTAATATTTTCACACTAAACTTGTATTTAATATTCATACACTAAACATGTATTTGATATTCATACACTAAACTTGTATTTAATATTCATACACTAAACATGTAGTTATTATTCATACACTAAACATGTATTTAATATTAATACACTAAACATGTATTTAATATTTATACACTAAACATGTAATTATTATTCATACACTAAACATGTATTTAATATTAATACACTAAACATGTATTTAATATTTATGAACTAAACATGTATTTAATATTTATACACTAAACATGTATTTAATATTAATACAAAAACATGTATTTAATTTTAATAAATTAAATATAAATTTAATATTAATACACTAAACATGTATTTAATATTCATAAACTAAACATGTAGTTATTATTCATACACTAAACATGTATTTAATATTAATACACTAAACCTGTATTTAATATTTATACACTAAACATGTAGTTATTATTCATACACTAAAAATGTATTTAATATTAACACACTAAACATGTATTTAATATTTATAAACTAAACATGTATTTAATATTTATACACTAAACATGTATTTAATATTAATACAAAAACATGTATTTAATTTTAATAAACTAAATATAAATTTAATATTAATACACTAAACATGTATTTGATATTCATAAACTAAACAATATTCATACACTAAACATGTATTTAATATTAATACACTAAACCTGTATTTAATATTTATACACTAAACATGTATTTAATATTAATACACTAAACATGTATTTAATATTTATACACTAAACATGTATTTAATATTCATATACTAAATATGTATTTATTATATATCCACTAAACATGTATTTAATATTCATAAACTAAACATGTATTTGATATTAATACAAAAACATGTATTTAAGTTTAATAAACTAAACATATATTTAATATTAATACACTAAACATGTATTTAATATGTATACAGTAAACATGTATTGAATATTCATACACTAAACATGTATTTAATATTCATACACTAAACATGTATTGAATATTCATACACTAATCATGTATTTAATATTAATACACTAATCATGTATTTAATATTAATACACTAAACATGTATTTAATATTTATACACTAAACATGTATTTAATATTCATACACTAAACATGTATTTATTATTTATACACTAAACATGTATTTAATATTAATACAGTAAACATGTATTAAATATTTATACACTAAACATGTATTTAATATTAATACACTAAACATGTATTTAATATTAATACAAAACATGTATTTAATGTTAATAAACTAAACATATATTTGATATTAATACACTAAACATGTATTTAACATTTATACACTAAACATGTTTTTAATATTAATACATTAAACATGTATTTAATATTTATACACTAAACATGTTTTTAATATTAATACACTAAACATGTATTTAATATGAATACAAAAACATGTATTTAATTTTAATAAACTAAATATATATTTAATATTAATACACTAAACATGTATTTAACATTTATACACTAAACATGTATTTAATATTAATACACTAAACATGTATTTAATATTCATACACTAAATATGTAGTTATTATTTATACACTAAACATGTATTTAATATTAATACACTAAATATTTATTTATTATTTATCCACTAAACCTGTATTTAATATTTATACACTAAACATGTATTTAATATTAATACAAAAACATGCATTTAAGTTTAATAAACTAAACATATATTTAATATTAATACACTAAACATGTATTTAATATTTATACACAAACATGTATTTAATATTCATACACTAAACATGTATTTAATATTCATACACTAAACATGTATTTAATATTCATACACTAAACATGTATTTAATATTTATACACTAAACATGTATTTAATATTAGTACAAAAACATGTATTTAATTTTAATAAACTAAACATATATATAATATTAATACACTAAACATGTATTTAATATTAATACAAAAACATGTATTTAATTTTAATAAACTAAACATATATTTAATATTAATACACTAAACATGTATTAAATATTCATACACTAAACATTTATTTAATATTCATTCAATAAACATGTAGTTATTATTCTTGCACTTAATATGTATTTGATATTAATGCAAAAACATGTATTTAATTTTAATAAACTAATCATATATTTAATATTAATACACTAAACATGTATTTAATATTTTTACACTAAACGTGTATTTAATATTTATACACTAAAAGTGTATTTAATATTAATACACTAAACATGTATTTAATATTAATACACTAAACATGTATTTAATATTTATACATTAAACATGTATTTAATATTCATACACTAAACACGTATTTAATATTCATAAACTAAACATGTATTGAATATTAATACACTGAACATGTATTTAATATTTATACACTAAACATGTATTTAATATTCATACACTAAACATGTATTTAATATTAATACACTGAACATGTATTTAATAATCATATACTAAACATATATGTAATCATATACTAATCATATATTTAATATTCATTTAGTAAACATGTATTTATTATCCCGTAAATAAGGCACACTTGGAAATAATGAATTTCTTTATGCGTGCAGTTGCGGCAGAAGTCCACAGGAGGGCGCACGTTCCCTCTTAATAAGTCTGGTCCTCTCCGTCTCTCTGTCTCTCTTTTTCCTTTTTTTTGTTTCTTTTATTTTTTTTTACATAAGTTTGGTTTCTCTTACACTTATATTTATACACTAAACATGTATTTAATATTAATACAAAAACATGTATTTAAGTTTAATAAACTAAACATATATTTAATATTAATACACTAAACATGTATTTAATATTCATACACAAACATGTATTTAATATTCATACACTAAACATGTATTTAATATTCATACACTAAACATGTATTTAATATTCATACACTAAACATGTATTTAATATTAATACACTGAATATGTATTTAATATTCATAAACTAAACATGTATTTAATATTCATACACTAAATGTGTATTTAATATTCATACACTAAACATTTATTTAATATTAATACAAAAACATGTATTTAATTTTAATAAACTAAATATATATTTAATATTAATACACTAAACATGTATTTAATATTCATGAACTAAACATGTATTTAACATTCATACACTAAACATGTATTTAATATTTATACACTAAACCTGTAGTTATTATTCATACACTAAACATGTATTTAATATTAATACACTAAACATGTATTTAATATTAATACAAAAACATTTATTTAATTTTAATAAAGTAAACACATATTTAATATTAATACACTAAACATGTATTTAATATTTATACACTAAACATGTATTTAATATTAATACACTAAATATTTATTTATTATTTATCCACTAAACATGTATTTAATATTCATAAACTAAACATGTATTTAATATTCATACACTAAATGTGTATTTAATATTCATACACTAAACATGTATTTAATATTAATACAAAAACATGTATTTAAGTTTAATAAACTAAACATATATTTAATATTAATACACTAAACATGTATTTAATATTCATACATAAACATGTATTTAATATTCATACACTAAACATGTATTTAATATTAATACACTAAACATGTATTTAATATTAATACAAAAACATTTATTTAATTTTAATAAAGTAAACACATATTTAATATTAATACACTAAACTTGTATTTAATATTTATACACTAAACATGTATTTAATATTAATACACTAAATATTTATTTATTATTTATCCACTAAACATGTATTTAATATTCATAAACTAAACATGTATTTAATATTCATACACTAAACGTGTATTTAATATTAATACAAAAACATGTATTTAAGTTTAATAAACTAAACATATATTTAATATTAATACACTAAACATGTATTAAATATTCATTCAATAAACATGTAGTTATTATTCTTACACTTAATATGTATTTAATATTAATACAAAAACATGTATTTAATTTTAATAAACTAAACACATATTTAATATTAATACACTAAACATGTATTTAATATTAATACAAAAACATGTATTTAATTTTAATAAACTAAACACATATTTAATATTAATACACTAAACATGTATTTAATATTCATTCAATAAACATGTAGTTATTATTCTTACACTTAATATGTATTTAATATTAGAACAAAAACATGTATTTAATTTTAATAAACTAAACATATATTTAATATTAATACACTAAACATGTATTTAATATTAATACAAAAACATGTATTTAATTTTAATAAACTAAACACATATTTAATATTAATACACTAAACATGTATTTAATATTGTTACACTAAACGTGTATTTACTATTTATACACTAAAAGTGTATTTAATATTAATACACTAAACATGTATTTAATATTAATACACTAAACATGTATTTAATATTTATACATTAAACATGTATTTAATATTCATACACTAAACATGTATTTAATATTCATAAACTAAACATGTATTGAATATTCATACACTAAATGTGTATTTAATATTCATACACTAAACATGTATTTAATATTAATACAAAAACATGTATTTAAGTTTAATAAACTAAACATATATTTAATATCAATACACTAAACATGTATTTAATATTCATACACTAAACATGTATTTAATATTAATACACTGAACATGTATTTAATAATTATATACCAAACATATATGTAATTATATACTAATCATATATTTAATATTCATACAGTAAACATGTATTTATTATTCTCTAAAAAGGCACACTTGGAAATAATGAATTTCTTTATGTGTGCAGTTGCGGCAGAAGTCCACAGGAGGGCGCACGTTCCCTCTTAATAAGTCCGGTCCTCTCCGTCTCTCTCTCTCTCTTTTTCCTTTTTTTTTTGTTTCTTTTATTTTTTTTTACATAAGTTTGGTTTCTCATACAGTTATATTTATACACTAAACATGTATTTAATATTAATACACTAAACATGTATTTAATATTTATACACTAAACATGTATTTAATATTAATACAAAAACATGTATTTAATTTTAATAAACTAAACATATATTTATTATTATTTCACTAAACATGTATTTAGTATTTATACACTAAACATGTATTTAATAGTTATACACTAATCATGTATTTAATATTAGTACACTAATCATGTATTTAATATTTATACACTAAATATGTATTTAATATTCATACACTTAACATGTATTTAATATTTATACACGAAACATGTATTTAATATTTATACACTAAACATGTATTTAATATTCATACATTAAAAATGTATTTAATATTCATACACTAAACATGTATTTAATATTCATACATTAAACATGTATTTAATATTTATACACTAAACATGTATTTAATATTCGTACACGAAACATATATTTAATATTTATACACTAAACATGTATTTAATATTCATACATTAAACATGTATTTAATATTCATACACTAAACATGTATTTAATATTTATACACTAAACATGTATTTAATATTCATACACTAAACATGTATTTAATATTTATACAAAAACATGTATTTAATTTTAATAAACTAAACATATATTTAATATTAATACACTAAACATGTATTTAATATTTATACACTAGATATGTATTTAATATTCATACACTAAACATGTAGTTATTATTTATACACTAAACATGTATTTAATATTAATACAAAAACATGTATGTAATTTTGATAAACTAAATATATATTTAATATTAATACACTAAACATGTATTTAATATTCATAAACTAAACATGTATTTAATATTCATACATTAAACATATATTTAATATTTATACACTAAACATGTATTTAATATTCGTACACGAAACATGTATTTAATATTTATACACTAAACATGTATTTAATATTCATACATTAAACATGTATTTAATATTCATACACTAAACATGTATTTAATATTTATACACTAAACATGTATTTAATGTTCATACACTAAACATGTATTTAATATTCATACATTAAACATGTATTTAATATTTATACACTAAACATGTATTCAATATTCGTACACGAAACATGTATTTAATATTTATACACTAAACATGTATTTAATATTCATACATTAAACATGTATTTAATATTCATACACTAAACATGTATTTAATATTTATACACTAAACATGTATTTAATATTCATACACTAAACATGTATTTAATATTTATACAACAACATGTATTTAATTTTAATAAACTAAACATATATTTAATATTAATACACTAAACATGTATTTAATATTTACACACTAGATATGTATTTAATATTCATACACTAAACATGTAGTTATTATTTATACACTAAACATGTATTTAATATTAATACAGTAAACATGTATTTAATATTAATACACTAAACATGTATTTAATATTAATACAAAAACATGTATGTAATTTTAATAAACTAAATATATATTTAATATTAATACACTAAACATGTATTTAATATTTTTTACACTAAACGTGTATTTAATATTCATACACTAAAAGTGTATTTAATATTCATACACTAAACATGTGTTTAATATTAATACACTAAACATGTAGTTATTATTCATCAACTAAACATGTATTTAATATTTATACACTAAACATGTATTTAATATTAATACACTAAATATGTATGTATTATATATCCACTAAACATGTATTTAATATTCATAAACTAAATATATATTTAATATTAATACACTAAACATGTATTTAATATTAATACACTAAACATGTATTTAATATTTATACACTAAACATGTATTTAATATTAATACAAAAACATGTGTTTACTTTAAATAAACTAAACGTATATTTAATATTATTACACTAAACATGTATTTAATATTTATACACTGAACATGTATTTAATATTCATATACTAAACATTTAGTTATTATTTATACACTAAACATGTATTTAATATTAATACACTAAACATGTATTTAATATTAATACACTAAACATGTATTTAATATTTATACACTAATCATGTATTTAATATTAATACACTAATCATGTATTTAATATTCATACACTAAATATGTATTTAATATTTATACACTTAACATGTATTTAATATTCATACACTAAATATGTATTTAATATTCATACATTAAAAATGTATTTAATATTCATACACTAAACATGTATTTAATATTCATACATTAAACATGTATTTAATATTCATACACTAAACATGTATTTAATATTCGTACACGAAACATGTATTTAATATTTATACACTAAACATGTATTTAATATTCATACATTAAACATGTATTTAATATTCATACACTAAACATGTATTTAATATTAATACACTAAACATGTATTTAATATTCGTACACTAAAAGTGTATTTAATATTTATACACTAAACATGTGTTTAATATTTATACACTAAATATGTATTTAATATTCATACACTAAACATGTATTTAATATTAATACACTGAACATGTATTTAATAATCATATACTAAACGTATATGTAATTATATACTAATCATATATTTAATATTCATACAGTAAACATGTATTTATTATCCTCTAAATAAGGCACACTTGGAAATAATGAATTTCTTTATGCATGCAGTTGCGGCAGAAGTCCACAGGAGGGCGCACGTTTCCTCTTAATAAGTCCGGTCCTCTCCGTCTCTCTATCTCTCTTTTTCCTTTTTTTTTGTTTCTTTTATTTTTTTTACATAAGTTTGGTTTCTCATACACTTATATTTATACACTAAACATGTATTTAATATTAGTACAAAAACATATATTTAATTTTAATAAACTAAACATATATTTAATATTAATACACTAAACATCCATCCATCCATTTTCTACCGCTTATTCCCTTTCGGGGTCGCGGGGGGCGCTGGCGCCTATCTCAGCTACAATCGGGCGGAAGGCGGGGTACACCCTGGACAAGTCGCCACCTCATCGCAGAGCCAACACAGATAGACAGACAACACTCACACTCACATTCACACACTAGGGACCATTTAGTGTTGCCAATCAACCTATCCCCAGGTGCATGTCTTTGGAGGTGGGAGGAAGCCGGAGTACCCGGAGGGAACCCACGCATTCACGGGGAGAACATGCAAACTCCACACAGAAAGATCCCGAGCCTGGATTTGAACCCAGGACTGCAGGACCTTCGTATTGTGAGGCAGACGCACTAACCCCTCTGCCACCGTGAAGCCCCCACTAAACATGTATTAATATTAAATACACTAAACATGTATTTAATATTAATACAAAAACATGTATTTAATTTGAATAAACTAAACATGTATTTAATATTAATACACCAAACATGTATTTAATATTAATACACTAAACATGTATTTAATATTTATAAACTAATCATGTATTTAATATTAATACACTAATCATGTATTTAATATTTATATACTAAATATGTATTTAATATTCATACATTAAAAATGTATTTAATATTCATACACTAAACATGTATTTAATATTCATACATTAAACATGTATTTAATATTTATACACTAAACCTGTATTTCATATTCGTACACGAAACATGTATTTAATATTTATACACTAAAGATGTATTTAATATTCATACACTAAACATGTATTTAATATTTATACACTAAACATGTATTTAATATTCATACACTAAACATGTATTTAATATTCATACACTAAACATGTATTTAATATTTATACACTAAACATGTATTTAATATTAGTACAAAAACATGTATTTAATTTTAATGAACTAAACATATATTTAATATTAATACACTAAACATATATTTAATATTAATACAAAAACATGTATTTAATTTTAATAAACTAAACGTATATTTAATATTAAAACACTAAACATGTATTAAATATTCATACACTAAACATTTATTTAATATTCATTCAATAAACATGTAGTTATTATTCTTACACTTAATATGTATTTAATATTAATACAAAAACATGTATTTAATTTTAATAAACTAATCATATATTTAATATTAATACACTAAACATGTATTTAATATTTTTACACTAAACGTGTATTTAATATTTATACACTAAAAGTGTATTTAATATTAATACACTAAACATGTATTTAATATTAATACACTAAACATGTATTTAATATTTATACACTAAACATGTATTTAATATTCATACACTAAACATGTATTTAATATTAATACACTAAACATGTATTTAATATTTATACACTAAACATGTATTTAATATTCATAAACTAAACATGTATTTAACATTCATACACTAAACATGTATTTAATATTCATACACTAAACATGTAGTTATTATTAATACACTAAACATGTATTTAATATTAATACAGTAAACATGTATTTAATATTAATACACTAAACATGTATTTAATATTAATACAAAAACATGTATTTAATTTTAATAAACTAAATATATATTTAATATTAATACACTAAACATTTATTTAATATTCATAAACTAAACATGTATTTAACATTTATACACTAAACATGTATTTAATTTTCAATAAACTAAACATATATTTAATATTAATACACTGAACATGTATTTAATATTCATACACTAAACATGTATTTAATATTCATACACTAAACATGTAGTTATTATTCATACACTAAACATGTATTTAATATTAATTCAGTAAACATGTATTAAATATTTATACACTAAACATGTATTTAATATTCATTCAATAAACATGTAGTTATTATTCTTACACTTAATATGTATTTAATATTAATACAAAAACATGTATTTAATTTTAATAAACTAAATATATATTTAATATTAATACACTAAACATGTATTTAATATTTTTACACTAAACGTGTATTTAATATTCATACACTAAAAGTGTATTTAATATTCATACACTAAACATGTGTTTAATATTAATACACTAAACATGTAGTTATTATTCATACACTAAACATGTATTTAATATTTATACACTAAACATGTATTTAATATTAATACACTAAATATGTATTTATTATATATCCACTAAACATGTAATTAATATTCATAAACTAAATATATATTTAATATTAATACACTAAACATGTATTTAATATTAATACACTAAACATGTATTTAATATTTTTAAAATAAACATGTATTTAATATTCTTACACTAAACATGTATTTAATATTCATACACTAAACATGTTTTTAATATTAATACACTAAACATGTATTTAACATTCATACACTAAACATGTATTTAATATTCATACACTAAACATGTAGTTATTATTTATACACTAAACATGTATTTAATATTAATACACTAAACATGTATTCAATATTAATACACTAAACATGTATTTAATATTTATACAGTAAACATGTATTGAATATTCATACACTAAACATGTATTTAATATTCATACACTAAACATGTATTTAATATTCATACACTAAACACGTATTTAATATTAATTAATTAAACATGTATTTAATATTTATTCACTAAACATGTATTTAATATTAATACAAAAACATGTATTTAATTTTAATAAACTAAACATACATTTAATATTATTACACTAAACATGTATTTAATATTTATACACTGAACATGTATTTAATATTCATATACTAAACATTTAGTTATTATTTATACACTAAACATGTATTTAATATTAATACACTAAACATGTATTTAATATTAATACACTAAACATGTATTTAATATTAATACACTAATCATGTATTTAATATTTATACACTAAATAGGTATTTAATATTTATACACTTAACATTTATTTAATATGTATACACTAAACATGTATTTAATATTAATTCAATAAACATGTAGTTATTATTGTTACACTTAATATGTATCTAATATTAATACAAAAACATGCATTTAATATTCATACACTAAACATGTAGTTAATATTTATACACTAAACATGTATTTAATATTCATACACTAAACATGTATCTAATATTTATACACTAAACATGTATTTAATATTAATACACTAAACATGTATTTAATATTTATACACTAAACATGTATTTAATATTAATACACTGAACATGTATTTAATAATCATATACCAAACATATATGTAATTATATACTAATCATATATTTAATATTCATACAGTAAACATGTATTTAATATTTATACACTAAACATGTATTTAATATTCATACACTAAACATGTATTTAATAATAATACACTGAACATGTATTTAATAATCATATACCAAACATATATGTAATTATATACTAATCATATATTTAATATTCATACAGTAAACATGTATTTATTATCCTCTAAATAAGGCACACTTGGAAATAATGAATTTCTTTATGTGTGCAGTTGCGGCAGAAGTCCACAGGAGGGCGCACGTTCCCTCTTAATAAGTCCGGTCCTCTCCGTCTCTCTATCTCTCTTTTTCCTTTTTTTTTGTTTCTTTTATTTTTTTTACATAAGTTTGGTTTCTCATACACTTATATTTATACACTAAACATGTATTTAATATTAATACACTAAACATGTATTTAATATTTATACACTAAACATGTATTTAATATTAGTACAAAAACATGTATTTAATTTTAATGAACTAAACATATATTTAATATTAATACACTAAACATATATTTAATATTAATACAAAAACATGTATTTAATTTTAATAAACTAAACATATATTTAATATTAATACACTAAACATGTATTAAATATTCATACACTAAACATGTATTTAATATTCATTCAATAAACATGTAGTTATTATTCTTACACTTAATATGTATTTAATATTAATACAAAAACATGTATTTAATTTTAATAAACTAATCATATATTTAACATTAATACACTAAACATGTATTTAATATTTTTACACTAAACATGTATTTAATATTCATACACTAAACGTGTATTTAATATTCATACACCAAACATGTATTTAATATTAATACAAAACATGTATTTAAGTTTAATAAACTAAACATATATTTAATATTAATACACTAAACACGTATTTAATATTCATACACTAAACATGCATTTAATATTCATACACTAAACATGTATTTAATATTATACACTAAACATGCGTTTAATATTCATACACTAAACTTATATTTAATATTTATACACTAAACATGTATTTAATATTAATACAAAAACATGTATTTAATTTTAATAAACTAAACATATATTTAATATTATTACACTAAACATGTATTTAATATTTATACACTGAACATGTATTTAATAGTTATACACGAATCATGTATTTAATATTAATACACTAATCATGTATTTAATATTCATACACTAAATATGTATTTAATATTCCTACACTTAACATGTATTTAATATTTATTCACGAAACATGTATTTAATATTTATACACTAAACATGTATTTATAATTCATACATTAAAAAGGAATTTAATATTCATACACTAAACATGTATTTAATATTCGTACACGAAACATGTATTTAATATTTATACACTAAACATGTATTTAATATTCATACATTAAACATGTATTTAATATTCATACACTAAACATGTATTTAATATTTATACACTAAACATGTATTTAATATTAATACACTAAACATGTATTTAATATTTTTACACTAAACGTGTATTTAATACTTATACACTAAAAGTGTATTTAATATTAATACACTAAACATGTATTTAATATTAATACACTAAGCATGTATTTAATATTTATACACTAAACATGTATTTAATATTCATATACTAAACATGTATTTAATATTAATACACTAAACATATATTTAATATTTATACACTAAACATGTATTTAATATTCATGAACTAAACATTTATTTAACATTTATTCACTAAACATGTATTTAATATTCATACACTAAACATGTAGTTATTATTTATACACTAAACATGTATTTAATATTAATACACTAAACATGTATTTAATATTTATACACTAAACATGTATTTAACATTTATACACTAAACATGTATTTAATATTCATACACTAAACATGTATTTAATTTTTAATAAACTAAACATATATTTAATATTAATACACTAAACATGTATTTAATATTTATACACTAAACATATATTTAATATTCATACACTAAACATGTATTTAATATTTATACACTAAACATGTATTTAATATTTATACACTAAACATGTATTTAATATTAATACAAAAACATGTATTTAATTTTAATAAACTAAACATATATTTAATATTAATACACTAAACATGTATTTAATATTCATACACTAAACATGTATTAAATATTTATACACTAAACATGTATTTAATATTAATACAAAAACATGTATTTAATTTTAATAAACTAAATATATATTTAATATTAATACACTAAACATGTATTTAATATTTTCACACTAAACGTGTATTTAATATTCATACACTAAAAGTGTATTTAATATTCATACACTAAACATGTGTTTAATATGAATACACTAAACATGTAGTTGTTATTCATACACTAAACATGTATTTAATATTTATACACTAAACATGTATTTAATATTAATACACTAAATATGTATTTATTATAAATCCACTAAACATGTATTTAATATTCATAAACTAAATATATATTTAATATTAATACAAAAACATGTATTTAATTTTAATAAACTAAACATATATTTAATATTAATACACTAAACATGTATTAAATATTCATACACTAAACATTTATTTAATATTCATTCAATAAACATGTAGTTATTATTCTTACACTTAATATGTATTTAATATTAATACAAAAACATGTATTTAATTTTAATTAACTAATCATATATTTAATATTAATACACTAAACATGTATTTAATATTTTTACACTAAACGTGTATTTAATATTTTTACACTAAACGTGTATTTAATATTTATACACTAAAAGTGTATTTAATATTAATACACTAAACATGTATTTAATATTAATACACTAAACATGTATTTAATATTTATACACTAAACATGTATTTAATATTCATACACTAAACATGTATTTAATATTTATACACTAAACATGTATTTAATATTCATAAACTAAATATGTATTTAACATTTATACACTAAACATGTATTTAATATTCATACACTAAACATGTAGTTATTATTTGTACACTAAACATGTATTTAATATTCATAAACTAAACATGTATTTAACATTTATACACTAAACATGTATTTAATATTCATACACTAAACATGTAGTTATTATTTATACACTAAACATGTATTTAATATTTATACACTAAACATGTATTTAATATTAATACACTAAATATGTATTTATTATATATCCACTAAACATGTATTTAATATTCATAAACTAAACATGTATTTAATATTCATACAATAAACGTGTATTTAATATTCATACACTAAACATGTATTTAATATTAATACAAAACATGTATTTAAGTTTAATAAACTAAACATATATTTAATATTAATACACTAAACATGTATTTAATATTCATACACTAAACATGCATTTAATATTCATACACTAAACATGTATTTAATATTAATACACTAAACATGTATTTAATTTTCATACAAAAACATGTATTTAATTTTAATAAACTAAACATATATTTAATATTATTACACTAAACATGTATTTAATATTTATACACTGAACATGTATTTAATAGTTATACACTAATCATGTATTTAATATTAATACACTAATCATGTATTTCATATTCATACACTAAATATGTATTTAATATTCATACACTTAACATGTATTTAATATTTATTCACGAAACATGTATTTAATATTTATACACTAAACATGTATTTAATATTCATACACTAAAAAGGTATTTAATATTCATACACTAAACATGTATTTAATATTCATACATTAAACATGTATTTAATATTAATACATTAAACATGTATTTATTATTTATACACTAAAAGTGTATTTAATATTAATACACTAAACATGTATTTAATATTAATACACTAAACATGTATTTAATATTCATACACTAAACATGTATTTAATATTCATACACTAAACATGTATTTAATATTAATACACTAAACATGTATTTAATATTTATACACTAAACATGTATTTAATATTCATAAACTAAACATGTGTTTAACATTTATTCACAAAACATGTATTTAATATTCATACACTAAACATGTAGTTATTATTTATACACTAAACATGTATTTAATATTCATAAACTAAACCTGTCTTTAACATTTATACACTAAACATGTATTTAATATTCATACACTAAACATGTAGTTATTATTTATACACTAAACATGTATTTAATATTAATACACTAAACATGTATTTAATATTTATACACTAAACATGTATTTAATATTAATACACTAAATATGTATTTATTATATACCCACTAAACATGTATTTAATATTCATAAACTAAACATGTATTTAATATTCATACACTAAACGTGTATTTAATATTAATACAAAAACATGTATTCAATTTTAATAAACTAAATATATATTTAATATTAATACACTAAACATGTATTTAATATTTTTACACAAAACATGTATTTAATATTCATACACTAAACATGTATTTAATATTAATACAAAAACATGTATTTAATTGTAATAAACTAAATATATATTTAATATTAATACACTAAACACGTATTTAATATTCATACACTAAACATGTAGTTATTATTTATACACTAAACATGTATTTAATATTAATACACTAAACATTTATTTAATATTAATACACTAAACATGTATTTAATATTCATACACTAAACATGTATTTAATATTCATACACTAAACATGTATTTAATATTCATACACTAAACATGTATTTAATATTTATACACTAAACATGTATTTAATATTAATACAAAAACATGTATTTAATTTTAATAAACTAAACATATATTTAATATTATTACACTAAACATGTATTTAATATTTATACACTGAACATGTATTTAATATTCATACACTAAACATTTAGTTATTATTTATACACTAAACATGTATTTAATATTAATACACTAAACATGTATTTAATATTAATACACTAAACATGTATTTAATATTTATACACTAATCATGTATTTAATATTAATACACTAATCATGTATTTAATATTTATACACTAAATATGTATTTAATATTCATACACTAAACATGTATTTAATATTAATACAAAAACATGTATTTAATTTTAATAAACTAAACATATATTTAATATTATTACACTAAACATGTATTTAATATTTATACACTAAACATGTATTTAATATTTATACACTAAACATTTATTTAATATTCGTACACGAAACATGTATTTAATATTTATACACTAAACATGTATTTAATATTCATACATTAAACATGTATTTAATATTCATACACTAAACATGTATTTAATATTTATACACTAAACATGTATTTAATATTCATACACTAAACATGTATTTAATATTTATACACTAAACATGTATTTAATATTAATACACTAAACATGTATTTAATACTTATACACTAAACATGTATTTAATATTAATACAAAAACCCGTATTTAATTTTAATAAACTAAACATATATTTAATATTCATAGACTAAACATGTATTTAACATTTATACACTAAACATGTATTTAATATTATTACACTAAACATGTATTTAATATTAATACACTAAACATGTATTTAATATTAATACAAAAACATGTATTTAATTTTAATAAACTAAACATATATTTAATATTAATACACTAAACATGTATTTAATATTAATACAAAAACATGTATTTAATTTTAATAAACTAAACACATATTTAATATTAATACACTAAACATGTATTAAATATTCATACACTAAACATGTATTTAATATTCATTCAATAAACATGTAGTTATTATTCTTACACTTAATATGTATTTAATATTAATACAAAAACATGTATTTAATTTTAATAAACCAAACATGTATTTAATATTTATACACTAAACATGTATTTAATATTGTTACACTAAACGTGTATTTACTATTTATACACTAAAAGTGTATTTAATATTAATACACTAAACATGTATTTAATATTAATACAAAAACATGTTTTTGATTTTAATAAACTAAACATATATTTAATATTAATACACTAAACATGTATTTAATATTTATACACTAAACATGTATTTAAGATTCATACACTAAACATGTAATTATTATTTATACACTAAACATGTATTTAATATTAATACAGTAAACATGTATTAAATATTTATACACTAAACATGTATTTAATATTAATACAAAAACATGTATTTAATTTTAATAAACTAAATATATATTTAATACTAATACATTAAACATGTATTTAATATTTTTACACTAAACGTGTATTTAATATTCATACACTAAAAGTGTATTTAATATTCATACACTAAACATGTGTTTAATATTAATACACTAAACATGTAGTTATTATTCATACACTAAACATGTATTTAATATTTATACACTAAACATGTATTTAATATTAATACACTAAACATGTATTTAATATTTATACACTAAACATGTATTTAATATTAATACACTGAACATGTATTTAATAATCATATACCAAACATATATGTAATTATATACTAATCATATATTTAATATTCATACAGTAAACATGTATTTAATATTTATACACTAAACATGTATTTAATATTCATACACTAAACATGTATTTAATAATAATACACTGAACATGTATTTAATAATCATATACCAAACATATATGTAATTATACACTAAACATGTATTTAATATTCATACACTAAACATGTATTTAATATTTATACACTAAACATGTATTTAATATTCATACACTAAACATGGATTTAATATTTATACACTAAACATGTATTTAATATTCATACACTAAACATGTATCTAATATTTATACACTAAACATGTATTTAATAATCATATACTAAACATATATGAAATCATATACTAATCATATATTTAATATTCATACAGTAAACATGTATTTATTATCCTCTAAATAAGGCACACTTGGAAATAATGAATTTCTTTATGTGTGCAGTTGCGGCAGAAGTCCACAGGAGGGCACACGTTCCCTCTTAATAAGTCCGGTCCTCTCCGTCTCGCTATCTCTCTTTTTCCTTTTTTTTTGTTTCTTTTATTTTTTTTACATAAGTTTGGTTTCTCATACACTTATATTTATACACTAAACATGTATTTAATATTAATACACTAAACATGTATTTAATATTTATACACTAAACATGTATTTAATATTAGTACAAAAACATGTATTTAATTTTAATGAACTAAACATATATTTAATATTAATACACTAAACATATATTTAATATTAATACAAAAACATGTATTTAATTTTAATAAACTAAACATATATTTAATATTAATACACTAAACATGTATTAAATATTCATACACTAAACATGTATTTAATATTCATTCAATAAACATGTAGTTATTATTCTTACACTTAATATGTATTTAATATTAATACAAAAACATGTATTTAATTTTAATAAACTAATCATATATTTAACATTAATACACTAAACATGTATTTAATATTTTTACACTAAACATGTATTTAATATTCATACACTAAACGTGTATTTAATATTCATACACCAAACATGTATTTAATATTAATACAAAACATGTATTTAAGTTTAATAAACTAAACATATATTTAATATTAATACACTAAACATGTATTTAATATTCATACACTAAACATGCATTTAATATTCATACACTAAACATGTATTTAATATTATACACTAAACACGCGTTTAATATTCATACACTAAACTTGTATTTAATATTTATACACTAAACATGTATTTAATATTAATACAAAAACATGTATTTAATTTTAATAAACTAAACATATATTTAATATTATTACACTAAACATGTATTTAATATTTATACACTGAACATGTATTTAATAGTTATACACGAATCATGTATTTAATATTAATACACTAATCATGTATTTAATATTCATACACTAAATATGTATTTAATATTCCTACACTTAACATGTATTTAATATTTATTCACGAAACATGTATTTAATATTTATACACTAAACATGTATTTATAATTCATACATTAAAAAGGAATTTAATATTCATACACTAAACATGTATTTAATATTCGTACACGAAACATGTATTTAATATTTATACACTAAACATGTATTTAATATTCATACATTAAACATGTATTTAATATTCATACACTAAACATGTATTTAATATTTATACACTAAACATGTATTTAATATTAATACACTAAACATGTATTTAATATTTTTACACTAAACGTGTATTTAATACTTATACACTAAAAGTGTATTTAATATTAATACACTAAACATGTATTTAATATTAATACACTAAGCATGTATTTAATATTTATACACTAAACATGTATTTAATATTAATACACTAAACATATATTTAATATTTATACACTAAACATGTATTTAATATTCATGAACTAAACATTTATTTAACATTTATTCACTAAACATGTATTTAATATTCATACACTAAACATGTAGTTATTATTTATACACTAAACATGTATTTAATATTAATACACTAAACATGTATTTAATATTTATACACTAAACATGTATTTAACATTTATACACTAAACATGTATTTAATATTCATACACTAAACATGTATTTAATTTTTAATAAACTAAACATATATTTAATATTAATACACTAAACATGTATTTAATATTTATACACTAAACATATATTTAATATTCATACACTAAACATGTATTTAATATTTATACACTAAACATGTATTTAATATTTATACACTAAACATGTATTTAATATTAATACAAAAACATGTATTTAATTTTAATAAACTAAACATATATTTAATATTAATACACTAAACATGTATTTAATATTCATACACTAAACATGTGTTAAATATTTATACACTAAACATGTATTTAATATTAATACAAAAACATGTATTTAATTTTAATAAACCAAATATATATTTAATATTAATACACTAAACATGTATTTAATATTTTCACACTAAACGTGTATTTAATATTCATACACTAAAAGTGTATTTAATATTCATACACTAAACATGTGTTTAATATGAATACACTAAACATGTAGTTGTTATTCATACACTAAACATGTATTTAATATTTATACACTAAACATGTATTTAATATTAATACACTAAATATGTATTTATTATAAATCCACTAAACATGTATTTAATATTCATAAACTAAATATATATTTAATATTAATACAAAAACATGTATTTAATTTTAATAAACTAAACATATATTTAATATTAATACACTAAACATGTATTAAATATTCATACACTAAACATTTATTTAATATTCATTCAATAAACATGTAGTTATTATTCTTACACTTAATATGTATTTAATATTAATACAAAAACATGTATTTAATTTTAATTAACTAATCATATATTTAATATTAATACACTAAACATGTATTTAATATTTTTACACTAAACGTGTATTTAATATTTTTACACTAAACGTGTATTTAATATTTATACACTAAAAGTGTATTTAATATTAATACACTAAACATGTATTTAATATTAATACACTAAACATGTATTTAATATTTATACACTAAACATGTATTTAATATTCATACACTAAACATGTATTTAATATTTATACACTAAACATGTATTTAATATTCATAAACTAAATATGTATTTAACATTTATACACTAAACATGTATTTAATATTCATACACTAAACATGTAGTTATTATTTGTACACTAAACATGTATTTAATATTCATAAACTAAACATGTATTTAACATTTATACACTAAACATGTATTTAATATTCATACACTAAACATGTAGTTATTATTTATACACTAAACATGTATTTAATATTTATACACTAAACATGTATTTAATATTAATACACTAAATATGTATTTATTATATATCCACTAAACATGTATTTAATATTCATAAACTAAACATGTATTTAATATTCATACAATAAACGTGTATTTAATATTCATACACTAAACATGTATTTAATATTAATACAAAACATGTATTTAAGTTTAATAAACTAAACATATATTTAATATTAATACACTAAACATGTATTTAATATTCATACACTAAACATGCATTTAATATTCATACACTAAACATGTATTTAATATTATACACTAAACATGCATTTAATATTCATACACTAAACATGTATTTAATATTTATACACTAAACATGTATTTAATTTTCATACAAAAACATGTATTTAATTTTAATAAACTAAACATATATTTAATATTATTACACTAAACATGTATTTAATATTTATACACTGAACATGTATTTAATAGTTATACACTAATCATGTATTTAATATTAATACACTAATCATGTATTTCATATTCATACACTAAATATGTATTTAATATTCATACACTTAACATGTATTTAATATTTATTCACGAAACATGTATTTAATATTTATACACTAAACATGTATTTAATATTCATACAATAAAAAGGTATTTAATATTCATACACTAAACATGTATTTAATATTCATACATTAAACATGTATTTAATATTAATACACTAAACATGTATTTAATATTCGTACACGAAACATGTATTTAATATTCATACACTAAACATGTATTTAATATTCATACATTAAACATGTATTTATTATTTATACACTAAAAGTGTATTTAATATTAATACACTAAACATGTATTTAATATTAATACACTAAACATGTATTTAATATTCATACACTAAACATGTATTTAATATTCATACACTAAACATGTATTTAATATTAATACACTAAACATGTATTTAATATTTATACACTAAACATGTATTTAATATTCATAAACTAAACATGTGTTTAACATTTATTCACAAAACATGTATTTAATATTCATACACTAAACATGTAGTTATTATTTATACACTAAACATGTATTTAATATTCATAAACTAAACCTGTATTTAACATTTATACACTAAACATGTATTTAATATTCATACACTAAACATGTAGTTATTATTTATACACTAAACATGTATTTAATATTAATACACTAAACATGTATTTAATATTTATACACTAAACATGTATTTAATATTAATACACTAAATATGTATTTATTATATACCCACTAAACATGTATTTAATATTCATAAACTAAACATGTATTTAATATTCATACACTAAACGTGTATTTAATATTAATACAAAAACATGTATTCAATTTTAATAAACTAAATATATATTTAATATTAATACACTAAACATGTATTTAATATTTTTACACAAAACATGTATTTAATATTCATACACTAAACATGTATTTAATATTAATACAAAAACATGTATTTAATTGTAATAAACTAAATATATATTTAATATTAATACACTAAACACGTATTTAATATTCATACACTAAACATGTAGTTATTATTTATACACTAAACATGTATTTAATATTAATACACTAAACATTTATTTAATATTAATACACTAAACATGTATTTAATATTCATACACTAAACATGTATTTAATATTCATACACTAAACATGTATTTAATATTCATACACTAAACATGTATTTAATATTTATACACTAAACATGTATTTAATATTAATACAAAAACATGTATTTAATTTTAATAAACTAAACATATATTTAATATTATTACACTAAACATGTATTTAATATTTATACACTGAACATGTATTTAATATTCATACACTAAACATTTAGTTATTATTTATACACTAAACATGTATTTAATATTAATACACTAAACATGTATTTAATATTAATACACTAAACATGTATTTAATATTTATACACTAATCATGTATTTAATATTAATACACTAATCATGTATTTAATATTTATACACTAAATATGTATTTAATATTCATACACTAAACATGTATTTAATATTAATACAAAAACATGTATTTAATTTTAATAAACTAAACATATATTTAATATTATTACACTAAACATGTATTTAATATTTATACACTGAACATGTATTTAATATTTATACACTAAACATTTATTTAATATTCGTACACGAAACATGTTTTTAATATTTATACACTAAACATGTATTTAATATTCATACATTAAACATGTATTTAATATTCATACACTAAACATGTATTTAATATTTATACACTAAACATGTATTTAATATTCATACACTAAACATGTATTTAATATTTATACACTAAACATGTATTTAATATTAATACACTAAACATGTATTTAATACTTATACACTAAACATGTATTTAATATTAATACAAAAACCCGTATTTAATTTTAATAAACTAAACATATATTTAATATTCATAGACTAAACATGTATTTAACATTTATACACTAAACATGTATTTAATATTATTACACTAAACATGTATTTAATATTAATACACTAAACATGTATTTAATATTAATACAAAAACATGTATTTAATTTTAATAAACTAAACATATATTTAATATTAATACACTAAACATGTATTTAATATTAATACAAAAACATGTATTTAATTTTAATAAACTAAACACATATTTAATATTAATACACTAAACATGTATTAAATATTCATACACTAAACATGTATTTAATATTCATTCAATAAACATGTAGTTATTATTCTTACACTTAATATGTATTTAATATTAATACAAAAACATGTATTTAATTTTAATAAACCAAACATGTATTTAATATTTATACACTAAACATGTATTTAATATTTATACACTAAACATGTATTTAAGATTCATACACTAAACATGTAATTATTATTTATACACTAAACATGTATTTAATATTAATACAGTAAACATGTATTAAATATTTATACACTAAACATGTATTTAATATTAATACAAAAACATGTATTTAATTTTAATAAACTAAATATATATTTAATACTAATACATTAAACATGTATTTAATATTTTTACACTAAACGTGTATTTAATATTCATACACTAAAAGTGTATTTAATATTCATACACTAAACATGTGTCTAATATTAATACACTAAACATGTAGTTATTATTCATACACTAAACATGTATTTAATATTTATACACTAAACATGTATTTAATATTAATACACTAAATATGTATTTATTATATATCCACTAAACATGTATTTAATATTCATAAACTAAATATATATTTAATATTAATACACTAAACATGTATTTAATATTAATACACTAAACATGTATTTAATATGTTTACACTAAACATGGATTTAATATTCATACACTAAACATGTATTTAATATTCATACACTAAACATGTATTTAATATTAATACAAAAATATGTATTTAATTGTAATAAACTAAATATATATTTAATATTAATACACTAAACATGTATTTAATATTCATAAACTAAACATGTATTTAACATTTATACACTAAACATGTATTTATTATTCATACACTAAACATGTAGTTATTATTTATACACTAAACTTGTATTTAATATTAATACACTAAACATGTATTTAATATTAATACACTAAACATGTATTTAATATTTATACAGTAAACATGTATTGAATATTCATACACTAAACATCTATTTAATATTCATACACTAAACATATATTTAATATTAATACACTAAACATGTATTTAATATTAATACAAAAACATGTATTTAATTTTAATAAACTAAACACATATTTAATATTAATACACTAAACATGTATTAAATATTCATACACTAAACATGTATTTAATATTCATTCAATAAACATGTAGTTATTATTCTTACACTTAATATGTATTTAATATTAATACAAAAACATGTATTTAATTTTAATAAACCAAACATGTATTTAATATTTATACACTAAACATGTATTTAATATTTATACACTAAACATGTATTTAAGATTCATACACTAAACATGTAATTATTATTTATACACTAAACATGTATTTAATATTAATACAGTAAACATGTATTAAATATTTATACACTAAACATGTATTTAATATTAATACAAAAACATGTATTTAATTTTAATAAACTAAATATATATTTAATACTAATACATTAAACATGTATTTAATATTTTTACACTAAACGTGTATTTAATATTCATACACTAAAAGTGTATTTAATATTCATACACTAAACATGTGTTTAATATTAATACACTAAACATGTAGTTATTATTCATACACTAAACATGTATTTAATATTTATACACTAAACATGTATTTAATATTAATACACTAAATATGTATTTATTATATATCCACTAAACATGTATTTAATATTCATAAACTAAATATATATTTAATATTAATACACTAAACATGTATTTAATATTAATACACTAAACATGTATTTAATATGTTTACACTAAACATGGATTTAATATTCATACACTAAACATGTATTTAATATTCATACACTAAACATGTATTTAATATTAATACAAAAATATGTATTTAATTGTAATAAACTAAATATATATTTAATATTAATACACTAAACATGTATTTAATATTCATAAACTAAACATGTATTTAACATTTATACACTAAACATGTATTTAATATTCATACACTAAACATGTAGTTATTATTTATACACTAAACTTGTATTTAATATTAATACACTAAACATGTATTTAATATTAATACACTAAACATGTATTTAATATTTATACAGTAAACATGTATTGAATATTCATACACTAAACATCTATTTAATATTCATACACTAAACATGTATTTAATATTCATACACTAAACATGTATTTAATATTAATACACTAACATGTATTTAATATTTATACACTAAACATGTATTTAATATTAATACAAAAACATGTATTTAATTTTATTAAACTAAACATATATTTAATATTATTACACTAAACATGTAATACAATATTTATACACTGAACATGTATTTAATATTCATACACTAAACATTTAGTTATTATTTATACACTAAACATGTATTTAATATTAATACACTAAACATGTATTTAATATTAATACACTAAACATGTATTTAATATGTATACACTAATCATGTATTTAATATTAATACACTAATCATGTATTTAATATTTATACACTAAACATGTATTTAATATTAATACAAAAACATGTATTTAATTTTAATAAACTGAACATATATTTAATATTATTACACTAAACATGTATTTAATATTCATACATTAAACATATATTTAATATTCATACACTAAACATGTATTTAATATTTATACACTAAACATGTATTTAATATTCATACACTACACATGTATTTAATATTTATACACTAAACATGTATTTAATATTTATACACTAAATATGTATTTAATATTCATACACTAAACATGTATTTAATATTAATACACTGAACATTTATTTAATAATCATATACTAAACGTATATGTAATCATATACTAATCATATATTTAATATTCATTTAGTAAATATGTATTTATTATCCTCTAAATAATGCACACTTGGAAATAATGAATTTCTTTATGTGTGCAGTTGCGGCAGAAGTCCACAGGAGGGCGCACGTTCCCTCTTAATAAGTCCGGTCCTCTCCGTCTCTCTATCTCTCTTTTTCCTTTTTTTTGGTTTCTTTTATTTTTTTTTACATAAGTTTGGTGTCTCATACACTTATATTTATACACTAAACATGTATTTAATATTAATACACTAAACATGTATTTAATATTATACACTAAACATGTATTTAATATTAATACACTAAACATGTATTTAATATTATACACTAAACATGTATTTAATATTAGTACACTAAACATTTATTTAATATTTAGACACTAAACATGTCTTTAATATTAGTACAAAAACATGTATTTAATTTTAATAAACTAAACATATATTTAATATTAATACACTAAACATGTATTAAATATTCATACACTAAACATTTATTTAATATTAATACACTAAACATGTATTTACTATTAATACAAAAACATGTATTTAATTTTAATAAACTAAACATATATTTAATATTAATACACTAAACATGTATTAAATATTCATACACTAAACATTTATTTAATATTCATTCAATAAACATGTAGTTATTATTCTTACACTTAATATGTATTTAATATTTATACAAAAACATGAATTTAATTTTAATAAACTAATCATATATTTAATATTAATACACTAAACATGTAGTTAATAGTTTTACACTAAACGTGTATTTAATATTTATACACTAAAAGTGTATTTAATATTAATACACTAAACATGTATTTAATATTAATACACTAAACATGTATTTAATATTCATACACTAAACATGTATTTAACATTTATACGCTAAACATGTATTTAATATTCATACACTAAACATGTAGTTATTATTTATACACTAAACATGTATTTAATATTCATAAACTAAACATGTATTTAACATTCATACACTAAACATGTATTTAATATTAATACACTAAACATAAATATAATATTAATACACTAAACATGTATTTAATATTAATACAAAAAATGTATTTAATTTTAATAAACTAAACATACATTTAATATTAATACACTAAACATGTATTTAATATTCATAAACTAAACATGTATTTAATATTCATACACTAAATGTGTATTTAATATTCATACACTAAACATTTATTTAATATTAATACAAAAACATGTATTTAATTTTAATAAACTAAACATATATTTAATATTTATACACTAAACATGTATTTAACATTTATACACTAAACATGTATTTAATATTAATACACTAAACATGTATTTAATATTAATACACTAAACATGTATTTAATATTAATACAGAAACATGTATTTAATTTTAATAAACTAAATATATATTTAAGATTAATACACTAAACATGTATTTAATATTAATACAAAAACATGTATTTAATTTTAATAAACTAAACATATATTTAATATTAATACACTAAACATGTATTTAATATGAATACAAAAACATGTATTTAATTTTAATAAACTAAACACATATTTAATATTAATACACTAAACATGTATTAAATATTCATACACTAAACATGTATTTAATATTCATTCAATAAACATGTAGTTATTATTCTTACACTTAATATGTATTTAATATTTATACAAAAACATGAATTTAATTTTAATAAACTAATCATGTATTTAATATTAATACACTAAACATGTATTTAATATTAATACAAAAACATGTATTTAAGTTTAATAAACTAAACATATATTTAATATTAATACACTAAACATGTATTTAATATTTATACACAATAATGTATTTAATATTCATACACTAAACATGTATTTAATATTCATACACTAAACATGTATATAATATTCATACACTAAACATGTATTTAATATTAATACACTGAACATGTATTTAATAATCATATACCAAACATAAATGTAATTATATACTAATCATATATTTAATATTCATACAAAAACATGTATTTAATTTTAATAAACTAAACATATATTTAATATTAATACACTAAACATGTATTTAATATTAATACAAAAACATGTATTTAATTTTAATAAACTAAACACATATTTAATATTAATACACAAAACATGTATTAAATATTCATACACTAAACATGTATTTAATATTCATTCAATAAACATGTAGTTATTATTCTTACACTTAATATGTATTTAATAGTAATACAAAAACATGTATTTAATTTTAATAAAATAAACATATATTTAATATTAATACACTAAACATGTATTTAATATTGTTACACTAAACGTTTATTTACTATTTATACACTAAAAGTGTATTTAATATTCATACACTAAACATGTATTTAATATTAATACACTAAACATGTATTTAATATTTATACACTAAACATGTATTTAATATTCATACACTAAACATGTTTTTAATATTAATACACTAAACATGTATTTAATATTTATACACTAAACATGTATTTAATATTAATACAAAACATGTATTTATTTTAATAAACTAAATATGTATTTAATATTAATACACTAAACATGTATTTAATATTCATAAACTAAACATGTATTTTACATTTATACACTAAACATGTATTTAATATTAATACACTAAACCTGTATTTAATATTAATACAAAAACATTTATTTAATTTTAATAAAGTAAACACATATTTAATATTTATACACTAAACATGTATTTAATATTAATACACTAAATATTTATTTATTATTTATCCACTAAACATGTATTTAATATTCATAAACTAAACATGTATTTAATATTCATACACTAAACGTGTATTTAATATTCATACACTAAACATGTATTTAATATTAATACAAAAACATGTATTTAAGTTTAATAAACTAAACATATATTTAATATTAATACACTAAACATGTATTTAATATGTATACAATAAACATGTATTGAATATTCATACACTAAACATGTATTTAATATTCATACACTAAACATGTATTTAATATTCATACACTAAACATGTATTTAATATTAATACACTAAACATGTATTTAATATTCATGCACTAAACATGTATTTAATATTCATACATTAAAAATGTATTTAATATTCATACACTAAACATGTATTTAATATTCATACATTAAACATGTATTTAATATTTATACACTAAACGTGTATTTAATATTCGTACACGAAACATGTATTTAATATTCATACATTAAACGTGTATTTAATATTCATACACTAAACATGTATTTAATATTTATACACTAAACATGTATTTAATATTCATACACTAAACATGTATTTAATATTTATACAAAAACATGTATTTAATTTTAATAAACTAAACATATATTTAATATTAATACACTAAACATGTATTTAATATTTATACACTAGATGTGTATTTAATATTCATACACTAAATATGTAGTTATTATTTATACACTAAACATGTATTTAATATTACTACAAAAACATGTATGTAATTTTAATAAACTAAATATATATTTAATATTAATACATTAAACATGTATTTAATATTCATGAACTAAACATGTATTTAATATTCATACATTAAACATATATTTAATATTTATACACTAAACATGTATTTAATATTCGTACACGAAACATGTATTTAATATTTATACACTAAACATGTATTTAATATTCATACATTAAACATGTATTTAATATTCATACACTAAACATGTATTTAATATTTATACACTAAACATGTATTTGATATTCATACACTAAATATGTATTTATTTTATATACACTAAACATGTATTTAATATTCATACACTAAACATGTATTTAATATTTATACACTGAACATGTATTTAATATTCATATACTAAACATTTAGTTATTATTTATACACTAAACATGTATTTAATATTAATACACTAAACATGTATTTAATATTAATACATTAAACATGTATTTAATATTAATACACTAAACATGTATTTAATATTTATACACTAATCATGTATTTAATATTAATACACTAATCATGTATTTAATATTCATACACTAAATATGTATTTAATATTTATACACTAAACATGTATTTAATATTAATACACTAAACATGTATTTAATATTTATACACTAAACATGTATTTAATATTAGTACAAAAACATGTATTTAATTTTAATAAACTAAACATATATTTAATATTAATACACTAAACATGTATTTAATATTAATACAAAAACATGTATTTAATTTTAATAAACTAAACATATATTTAATATTAATACACTAAACATGTATTAAATATTCATACACTAAACATTTATTTAATATTCATTCAATAAACATATAGTTATTATTCTTACACTTAATATGTATTTAATATTAATACAAAAACATGTATTTAATTTTAATAAACTAATCATATATTTAATATTAATACACTAAACATGTATTTAATATTTATACACTAAACATGTATTTAATATTCATACACTAAACATGTATTTAATATTAATACACTAAACATGTATTTGATATTCATACACTAAACATGTATTTAATATTCATAAACTAAACATGTATTTAACATTTATACACTAAACATGTATTTAATATTCATACACTAAACGTGTATTTAATATTCATAAACTAAACATGTATTTAACATTCATTAACTAAACATGTATTTAATATTCATACACTAAACATGTAGTTATTATTTATACACTAAACATGTATTTAATATTCATACACTAAACATGTATTTAATATTCATACACTAAACATGTATTTAATATTCATACACTAAACATGTATTTAATATTTATACACTAATCATGTATTTAATATTAATACACTAATCATGTATTTAATATTTATACACTAAATATGTATTTAATATTTATACACTTAACATGTATTTAATATTTATACACTAAATATGTATTTAATATTCATACATTAAAAATGTATTTAATATTCATACACTAAACATGTAGTTATTATTTGTACACTAAACATGTATTTAATATTCATAAACTAAACATGTATTTAACATTTATACACTAAACATGTATTTAATATTCATACACTAAACATGTAGTTATTATTTATACACTAAACATGTATTTAATATTTATACACTAAACATGTATTTAATATTAATACACTAAATATGTATTTATTATATATCCACTAAACATGTATTTAATATTCATAAACTAAACATGTATTTAATATTCATACAATAAACGTGTATTTAATATTCATACACTAAACATGTATTTAATATTAATACAAAACATGTATTTAAGTTTAATAAACTAAACATATATTTAATATTAATACACTAAACATGTATTTAATATTCATACACTAAACATGCATTTAATATTCATACACTAAACATGTATTTAATATTATACACTAAACATGCATTTAATATTCATACACTAAACATGTATTTAATATTTATACACTAAACATGTATTTAATTTTCATACAAAAACATGTATTTAATTTTAATAAACTAAACATATATTTAATATTATTACACTAAACATGTATTTAATATTTATACACTGAACATGTATTTAATAGTTATACACTAATCATGTATTTAATATTAATACACTAATCATGTATTTCATATTCATACACTAAATATGTATTTAATATTCATACACTTAACATGTATTTAATATTTATTCACGAAACATGTATTTAATATTTATACACTAAACATGTATTTAATATTCATACACTAAAAAGGTATTTAATATTCATACACTAAACATGTATTTAATATTCATACATTAAACATGTATTTAATATTAATACACTAAACATATATTTAATATTTATACACTAAACATGTATTTAATATTCATGAACTAAACATTTATTTAACATTTATTCACTAAACATGTATTTAATATTCATACACTAAACATGTAGTTATTATTTATACACTAAACATGTATTTAATATTAATACACTAAACATGTATTTAATATTTATACACTAAACATGTATTTAACATTTATACACTAAACATGTATTTAATATTCATACACTAAACATGTATTTAATTTTTAATAAACTAAACATATATTTAATATTAATACACTAAACATGTATTTAATATTTATACACTAAACATATATTTAATATTCATACACTAAACATGTATTTAATATTTATACACTAAACATGTATTTAATATTTATACACTAAACATGTATTTAATATTAATACAAAAACATGTATTTAATTTTAATAAACTAAACGTATATTTAATATTAATACACTAAACATGTATTTAATATTCATACACTAAACATGTATTAAATATTTATACACTAAACATGTATTTAATATTAATACAAAAACATGTATTTAATTTTAATAAACCAAATATATATTTAATATTAATACACTAAACATGTATTTAATATTTTCACACTAAACGTGTATTTAATATTCATACACTAAAAGTGTATTTAATATTCATACACTAAACATGTGTTTAATATGAATACACTAAACATGTAGTTGTTATTCATACACTAAACATGTATTTAATATTTATACACTAAACATGTATTTAATATTAATACACTAAATATGTATTTATTATAAATCCACTAAACATGTATTTAATATTCATAAACTAAATATATATTTAATATTAATACAAAAACATGTATTTAATTTTAATAAACTAAACATATATTTAATATTAATACACTAAACATGTATTAAATATTCATACACTAAACATTTATTTAATATTCATTCAATAAACATGTAGTTATTATTCTTACACTTAATATGTATTTAATATTAATACAAAAACATGTATTTAATTTTAATTAACTAATCATATATTTAATATTAATACACTAAACATGTATTTAATATTTTTACACTAAACGTGTATTTAATATTTTTACACTAAACGTGTATTTAATATTTATACACTAAAAGTGTATTTAATATTAATACACTAAACATGTATTTAATATTAATACACTAAACATGTATTTAATATTTATACACTAAACATGTATTTAATATTCATACACTAAACATGTATTTAATATTTATACACTAAACATGTATTTAATATTCATAAACTAAATATGTATTTAACATTTATACACTAAACATGTATTTAATATTCATACACTAAACATGTAGTTATTATTTGTACACTAAACATGTATTTAATATTCATAAACTAAACATGTATTTAACATTTATACACTAAACATGTATTTAATATTCATACACTAAACATGTATTTAATATTTATACACTAAACATGTATTTAATATTCATACACTAAACATGGATTTAATATTTATACACTAAACATGTATTTAATATTCATACACTAAACATGTATCTAATATTTATACACTAAACATGTATTTAATAATCATATACTAAACATATATGTAATCATATACTAATCATATATTTAATATTCATACAGTAAACATGTATTTATTATCCTCTAAATAAGGCACACTTGGAAATAATGAATTTCTTTATGTGTGCAGTTGCGGCAGAAGTCCACAGGAGGGCACACGTTCCCTCTTAATAAGTCCGGTCCTCTCCGTCTCGCTATCTCTCTTTTTCCTTTTTTTTTGTTTCTTTTATTTTTTTTACATAAGTTTGGTTTCTCATACACTTATATTTATACACTAAACATGTATTTAATATTAATACACTAAACATGTATTTAATATTTATACACTAAACATGTATTTAATATTAGTACAAAAACATGTATTTAATTTTAATGAACTAAACATATATTTAATATTAATACACTAAACATATATTTAATATTAATACAAAAACATGTATTTAATTTTAATAAACTAAACATATATTTAATATTAATACACTAAACATGTATTAAATATTCATACACTAAACATGTATTTAATATTCATTCAATAAACATGTAGTTATTATTCTTACACTTAATATGTATTTAATATTAATACAAAAACATGTATTTAATTTTAATAAACTAATCATATATTTAACATTAATACACTAAACATGTATTTAATATTTTTACACTAAACATGTATTTAATATTCATACACTAAACGTGTATTTAATATTCATACACCAAACATGTATTTAATATTAATACAAAACATGTATTTAAGTTTAATAAACTAAACATATATTTAATATTAATACACTAAACATGTATTTAATATTCATACACTAAACATGCATTTAATATTCATACACTAAACATGTATTTAATATTATACACTAAACATGCGTTTAATATTCATACACTAAACTTATATTTAATATTTATACACTAAACATGTATTTAATATTAATACAAAAACATGTATTTAATTTTAATAAACTAAACATATATTTAATATTATTACACTAAACATGTATTTAATATTTATACACTGAACATGTATTTAATAGTTATACACGAATCATGTATTTAATATTAATACACTAATCATGTATTTAATATTCATACACTAAATATGTATTTAATATTCCTACACTTAACATGTATTTAATATTTATTCACGAAACATGTATTTAATATTTATACACTAAACATGTATTTATAATTCATACATTAAAAAGGAATTTAATATTCATACACTAAACATGTATTTAATATTCGTACACGAAACATGTATTTAATATTTATACACTAAACATGTATTTAATATTCATACATTAAACATGTATTTAATATTCATACACTAAACATGTATTTAATATTTATACACTAAACATGTATTTAATATTAATACACTAAACATGTATTTAATATTTTTACACTAAACGTGTATTTAATACTTATACACTAAAAGTGTATTTAATATTAATACACTAAACATGTATTTAATATTAATACACTAAGCATGTATTTAATATTTATACACTAAACATGTATTTAATATTAATACACTAAACATATATTTAATATTTATACACTAAACATGTATTTAATATTCATGAACTAAACATTTATTTAACATTTATTCACTAAACATGTATTTAATATTCATACACTAAACATGTAGTTATTATTTATACACTAAACATGTATTTAATATTAATACACTAAACATGTATTTAATATTTATACACTAAACATGTATTTAACATTTATACACTAAACATGTATTTAATATTCATACACTAAACATGTATTTAATTTTTAATAAACTAAACATATATTTAATATTAATACACTAAACATGTATTTAATATTTATACACTAAACATATATTTAATATTCATACACTAAACATGTATTTAATATTTATACACTAAACATGTATTTAATATTTATACACTAAACATGTATTTAATATTAATACAAAAACATGTATTTAATTTTAATAAACTAAACGTATATTTAATATTAATACACTAAACATGTATTTAATATTCATACACTAAACATGTATTAAATATTTATACACTAAACATGTATTTAATATTAATACAAAAACATGTATTTAATTTTAATAAACCAAATATATATTTAATATTAATACACTAAACATGTATTTAATATTTTCACACTAAACGTGTATTTAATATTCATACACTAAAAGTGTATTTAATATTCATACACTAAACATGTGTTTAATATGAATACACTAAACATGTAGTTGTTATTCATACACTAAACATGTATTTAATATTTATACACTAAACATGTATTTAATATTAATACACTAAATATGTATTTATTATAAATCCACTAAACATGTATTTAATATTCATAAACTAAATATATATTTAATATTAATACAAAAACATGTATTTAATTTTAATAAACTAAACATATATTTAATATTAATACACTAAACATGTATTAAATATTCATACACTAAACATTTATTTAATATTCATTCAATAAACATGTAGTTATTATTCTTACACTTAATATGTATTTAATATTAATACAAAAACATGTATTTAATTTTAATTAACTAATCATATATTTAATATTAATACACTAAACATGTATTTAATATTTTTACACTAAACGTGTATTTAATATTTTTACACTAAACGTGTATTTAATATTTATACACTAAAAGTGTATTTAATATTAATACACTAAACATGTATTTAATATTAATACACTAAACATGTATTTAATATTTATACACTAAACATGTATTTAATATTCATACACTAAACATGTATTTAATATTTATACACTAAACATGTATTTAATATTCATAAACTAAATATGTATTTAACATTTATACACTAAACATGTATTTAATATTCATACACTAAACATGTAGTTATTATTTGTACACTAAACATGTATTTAATATTCATAAACTAAACATGTATTTAACATTTATACACTAAACATGTATTTAATATTCATACACTAAACATGTATTTAATATTTATACACTAAACATGTATTTAATATTCATACACTAAACATGGATTTAATATTTATACACTAAACATGTATTTAATATTCATACACTAAACATGTATCTAATATTTATACACTAAACATGTATTTAATAATCATATACTAAACATATATGTAATCATATACTAATCATATATTTAATATTCATACAGTAAACATGTATTTATTATCCTCTAAATAAGGCACACTTGGAAATAATGAATTTCTTTATGTGTGCAGTTGCGGCAGAAGTCCACAGGAGGGCACACGTTCCCTCTTAATAAGTCCGGTCCTCTCCGTCTCGCTATCTCTCTTTTTCCTTTTTTTTTGTTTCTTTTATTTTTTTTACATAAGTTTGGTTTCTCATACACTTATATTTATACACTAAACATGTATTTAATATTAATACACTAAACATGTATTTAATATTTATACACTAAACATGTATTTAATATTAGTACAAAAACATGTATTTAATTTTAATGAACTAAACATATATTTAATATTAATACACTAAACATATATTTAATATTAATACAAAAACATGTATTTAATTTTAATAAACTAAACATATATTTAATATTAATACACTAAACATGTATTAAATATTCATACACTAAACATGTATTTAATATTCATTCAATAAACATGTAGTTATTATTCTTACACTTAATATGTATTTAATATTAATACAAAAACATGTATTTAATTTTAATAAACTAATCATATATTTAACATTAATACACTAAACATGTATTTAATATTTTTACACTAAACATGTATTTAATATTCATACACTAAACGTGTATTTAATATTCATACACCAAACATGTATTTAATATTAATACAAAACATGTATTTAAGTTTAATAAACTAAACATATATTTAATATTAATACACTAAACATGTATTTAATATTCATACACTAAACATGCATTTAATATTCATACACTAAACATGTATTTAATATTATACACTAAACATGCGTTTAATATTCATACACTAAACTTATATTTAATATTTATACACTAAACATGTATTTAATATTAATACAAAAACATGTATTTAATTTTAATAAACTAAACATATATTTAATATTATTACACTAAACATGTATTTAATATTTATACACTGAACATGTATTTAATAGTTATACACGAATCATGTATTTAATATTAATACACTAATCATGTATTTAATATTCATACACTAAATATGTATTTAATATTCCTACACTTAACATGTATTTAATATTTATTCACGAAACATGTATTTAATATTTATACACTAAACATGTATTTATAATTCATACATTAAAAAGGAATTTAATATTCATACACTAAACATGTATTTAATATTCGTACACGAAACATGTATTTAATATTTATACACTAAACATGTATTTAATATTCATACATTAAACATGTATTTAATATTCATACACTAAACATGTATTTAATATTTATACACTAAACATGTATTTAATATTAATACACTAAACATGTATTTAATATTTTTACACTAAACGTGTATTTAATACTTATACACTAAAAGTGTATTTAATATTAATACACTAAACATGTATTTAATATTAATACACTAAGCATGTATTTAATATTTATACACTAAACATGTATTTAATATTAATACACTAAACATATATTTAATATTTATACACTAAACATGTATTTAATATTCATGAACTAAACATTTATTTAACATTTATTCACTAAACATGTATTTAATATTCATACACTAAACATGTAGTTATTATTTATACACTAAACATGTATTTAATATTAATACACTAAACATGTATTTAATATTTATACACTAAACATGTATTTAACATTTATACACTAAACATGTATTTAATATTCATACACTAAACATGTATTTAATTTTTAATAAACTAAACATATATTTAATATTAATACACTAAACATGTATTTAATATTTATACACTAAACATATATTTAATATTCATACACTAAACATGTATTTAATATTTATACACTAAACATGTATTTAATATTTATACACTAAACATGTATTTAATATTAATACAAAAACATGTATTTAATTTTAATAAACTAAACATATATTTAATATTAATACACTAAACATGTATTTAATATTCATACACTAAACATGTATTAAATATTTATACACTAAACATGTATTTAATATTAATACAAAAACATGTATTTAATTTTAATAAACCAAATATATATTTAATATTAATACACTAAACATGTATTTAATATTTTCACACTAAACGTGTATTTAATATTCATACACTAAAAGTGTATTTAATATTCATACACTAAACATGTGTTTAATATGAATACACTAAACATGTAGTTGTTATTCATACACTAAACATGTATTTAATATTTATACACTAAACATGTATTTAATATTAATACACTAAATATGTATTTATTATAAATCCACTAAACATGTATTTAATATTCATAAACTAAATATATATTTAATATTAATACAAAAACATGTATTTAATTTTAATAAACTAAACATATATTTAATATTAATACACTAAACATGTATTAAATATTCATACACTAAACATTTATTTAATATTCATTCAATAAACATGTAGTTATTATTCTTACACTTAATATGTATTTAATATTAATACAAAAACATGTATTTAATTTTAATTAACTAATCATATATTTAATATTAATACACTAAACATGTATTTAATATTTTTACACTAAACGTGTATTTAATATTTTTACACTAAACGTGTATTTAATATTTATACACTAAAAGTGTATTTAATATTAATACACTAAACATGTATTTAATATTAATACACTAAACATGTATTTAATATTTATACACTAAACATGTATTTAATATTCATACACTAAACATGTATTTAATATTTATACACTAAACATGTATTTAATATTCATAAACTAAATATGTATTTAACATTTATACACTAAACATGTATTTAATATTCATACACTAAACATGTAGTTATTATTTGTACACTAAACATGTATTTAATATTCATAAACTAAACATGTATTTAACATTTATACACTAAACATGTATTTAATATTCATACACTAAACATGTAGTTATTATTTATACACTAAACATGTATTTAATATTTATACACTAAACATGTATTTAATATTAATACACTAAATATGTATTTATTATATATCCACTAAACATGTATTTAATATTCATAAACTAAACATGTATTTAATATTCATACAATAAACGTGTATTTAATATTCATACACTAAACATGTATTTAATATTAATACAAAACATGTATTTAAGTTTAATAAACTAAACATATATTTAATATTAATACACTAAACATGTATTTAATATTCATACACTAAACATGCATTTAATATTCATACACTAAACATGTATTTAATATTATACACTAAACATGCATTTAATATTCATACACTAAACATGTATTTAATATTTATACACTAAACATGTATTTAATTTTCATACAAAAACATGTATTTAATTTTAATAAACTAAACATATATTTAATATTATTACACTAAACATGTATTTAATATTTATACACTGAACATGTATTTAATAGTTATACACTAATCATGTATTTAATATTAATACACTAATCATGTATTTCATATTCATACACTAAATATGTATTTAATATTCATACACTTAACATGTATTTAATATTTATTCACGAAACATGTATTTAATATTTATACACTAAACATGTATTTAATATTCATACAATAAAAAGGTATTTAATATTCATACACTAAACATGTATTTAATATTCATACATTAAACATGTATTTAATATTAATACACTAAACATGTATTTAATATTCGTACACGAAACATGTATTTAATATTCATACACTAAACATGTATTTAATATTCATACATTAAACATGTATTTATTATTTATACACTAAAAGTGTATTTAATATTAATACACTAAACATGTATTTAATATTAATACACTAAACATGTATTTAATATTCATACACTAAACATGTATTTAATATTCATACACTAAACATGTATTTAATATTAATACACTAAACATGTATTTAATATTTATACACTAAACATGTATTTAATATTCATAAACTAAACATGTGTTTAACATTTATTCACAAAACATGTATTTAATATTCATACACTAAACATGTAGTTATTATTTATACACTAAACATGTATTTAATATTCATAAACTAAACCTGTATTTAACATTTATACACTAAACATGTATTTAATATTCATACACTAAACATGTAGTTATTATTTATACACTAAACATGTATTTAATATTAATACACTAAACATGTATTTAATATTTATACACTAAACATGTATTTAATATTAATACACTAAATATGTATTTATTATATACCCACTAAACATGTATTTAATATTCATAAACTAAACATGTATTTAATATTCATACACTAAACGTGTATTTAATATTAATACAAAGACATGTATTCAATTTTAATAAACTAAATATATATTTAATATTAATACACTAAACATGTATTTAATATTTTTACACAAAACATGTATTTAATATTCATACACTAAACATGTATTTAATATTAATACAAAAACATGTATTTAATTGTAATAAACTAAATATATATTTAATATTAATACACTAAACACGTATTTAATATTCATACACTAAACATGTAGTTATTATTTATACACTAAACATGTATTTAATATTAATACACTAAACATGTATTTAATATTCATACACTAAACATGTATTTAATATTCATACACTAAACATGTATTTAATATTCATACACTAAACATGTATTTAATATTTATACACTAAACATGTATTTAATATTAATACAAAAACATGTATTTAATTTTAATAAACTAAACATATATTTAATATTATTACACTAAACATGTATTTAATATTTATACACTGAACATGTATTTAATATTCATACACTAAACATTTAGTTATTATTTATACACTAAACATGTATTTAATATTAATACACTAAACATGTATTTAATATTAATACACTAAACATGTATTTAATATTTATACACTAATCATGTATTTAATATTAATACACTAATCATGTATTTAATATTTATACACTAAATATGTATTTAATATTCATACACTAAACATGTATTTAATATTAATACAAAAACATGTATTTAATTTTAATAAACTAAACATATATTTAATATTATTACACTAAACATGTATTTAATATTTATACACTGAACATGTATTTAATATTTATACACTAAACATTTATTTAATATTCGTACACGAAACATGTTTTTAATATTTATACACTAAACATGTATTTAATATTCATACATTAAACATGTATTTAATATTCATACACTAAACATGTATTTAATATTTATACACTAAACATGTATTTAATATTCATACACTAAACATGTATTTAATATTTATACACTAAACATGTATTTAATATTAATACACTAAACATGTATTTAATACTTATACACTAAACATGTATTTAATATTAATACAAAAACCCGTATTTAATTTTAATAAACTAAACATATATTTAATATTCATAGACTAAACATGTATTTAACATTTATACACTAAACATGTATTTAATATTATTACACTAAACATGTATTTAATATTAATACACTAAACATGTATTTAATATTAATACAAAAACATGTATTTAATTTTAATAAACTAAACATATATTTAATATTAATACACTAAACATGTATTTAATATTAATACAAAAACATGTATTTAATTTTAATAAACTAAACACATATTTAATATTAATACACTAAACATGTATTAAATATTCATACACTAAACATGTATTTAATATTCATTCAATAAACATGTAGTTATTATTCTTACACTTAATATGTATTTAATATTAATACAAAAACATGTATTTAATTTTAATAAACCAAACATGTATTTAATATTTATACACTAAACATGTATTTAATATTTATACACTAAACATGTATTTAAGATTCATACACTAAACATGTAATTATTATTTATACACTAAACATGTATTTAATATTAATACAGTAAACATGTATTAAATATTTATACACTAAACATGTATTTAATATTAATACAAAAACATGTATTTAATTTTAATAAACTAAATATATATTTAATACTAATACATTAAACATGTATTTAATATTTTTACACTAAACGTGTATTTAATATTCATACACTAAAAGTGTATTTAATATTCATACACTAAACATGTGTTTAATATTAATACACTAAACATGTAGTTATTATTCATACACTAAACATGTATTTAATATTTATACACTAAACATGTATTTAATATTAATACACTAAATATGTATTTATTATATATCCACTAAACATGTATTTAATATTCATAAACTAAATATATATTTAATATTAATACACTAAACATGTATTTAATATTAATACACTAAACATGTATTTAATATGTTTACACTAAACATGGATTTAATATTCATACACTAAACATGTATTTAATATTCATACACTAAACATGTATTTAATATTAATACAAAAATATGTATTTAATTGTAATAAACTAAATATATATTTAATATTAATACACTAAACATGTATTTAATATTCATAAACTAAACATGTATTTAACATTTATACACTAAACATGTATTTAATATTCATACACTAAACATGTAGTTATTATTTATACACTAAACTTGTATTTAATATTAATACACTAAACATGTATTTAATATTAATACACTAAACATGTATTTAATATTTATACAGTAAACATGTATTGAATATTCATACACTAAACATCTATTTAATATTCATACACTAAACATGTATTTAATATTCATACACTAAACATGTATTTAATATTAATACACTAACATGTATTTAATATTTATACACTAAACATGTATTTAATATTAATACAAAAACATGTATTTAATTTTATTAAACTAAACATATATTTAATATTATTACACTAAACATGTAATACAATATTTATACACTGAACATGTATTTAATATTCATACACTAAACATTTAGTTATTATTTATACACTAAACATGTATTTAATATTAATACACTAAACATGTATTTAATATTAATACACTAAACATGTATTTAATATGTATACACTAATCATGTATTTAATATTAATACACTAATCATGTATTTAATATTTATACACTAAACATGTATTTAATATTAATACAAAAACATGTATTTAATTTTAATAAACTGAACATATATTTAATATTATTACACTAAACATGTATTTAATATTCATATATTAAACATATATTTAATATTCATACACTAAACATGTATTTAATATTTATACACTAAACATGTATTTAATATTCATACACTACACATGTATTTAATATTTATACACTAAACATGTATTTAATATTTATACACTAAATATGTATTTAATATTCATACACTAAACATGTATTTAATATTAATACACTGAACATTTATTTAATAATCATATACTAAACGTATATGTAATCATATACTAATCATATATTTAATATTCATTTAGTAAATATGTATTTATTATCCTCTAAATAATGCACACTTGGAAATAATGAATTTCTTTATGTGTGCAGTTGCGGCAGAAGTCCACAGGAGGGCGCACGTTCCCTCTTAATAAGTCCGGTCCTCTCCGTCTCTCTATCTCTCTTTTTCCTTTTTTTTGGTTTCTTTTATTTTTTTTTACATAAGTTTGGTGTCTCATACACTTATATTTATACACTAAACATGTATTTAATATTAATACACTAAACATGTATTTAATATTATACACTAAACATGTATTTAATATTAATACACTAAACATGTATTTAATATTATACACTAAACATGTATTTAATATTAGTACACTAAACATTTATTTAATATTTAGACACTAAACATGTCTTTAATATTAGTACAAAAACATGTATTTAATTTTAATAAACTAAACATATATTTAATATTAATACACTAAACATGTATTAAATATTCATACACTAAACATTTATTTAATATTAATACACTAAACATGTATTTACTATTAATACAAAAACATGTATTTAATTTTAATAAACTAAACATATATTTAATATTAATACACTAAACATGTATTAAATATTCATACACTAAACATTTATTTAATATTCATTCAATAAACATGTAGTTATTATTCTTACACTTAATATGTATTTAATATTTATACAAAAACATGAATTTAATTTTAATAAACTAATCATATATTTAATATTAATACACTAAACATGTAGTTAATAGTTTTACACTAAACGTGTATTTAATATTTATACACTAAAAGTGTATTTAATATTAATACACTAAACATGTATTTAATATTAATACACTAAACATGTATTTAATATTCATACACTAAACATGTATTTAACATTTATACGCTAAACATGTATTTAATATTCATACACTAAACATGTAGTTATTATTTATACACTAAACATGTATTTAATATTCATAAACTAAACATGTATTTAACATTCATACACTAAACATGTATTTAATATTAATACACTAAACATAAATATAATATTAATACACTAAACATGTATTTAATATTAATACAAAAAATGTATTTAATTTTAATAAACTAAACATACATTTAATATTAATACACTAAACATGTATTTAATATTCATAAACTAAACATGTATTTAATATTCATACACTAAATGTGTATTTAATATTCATACACTAAACATTTATTTAATATTAATACAAAAACATGTATTTAATTTTAATAAACTAAACATATATTTAATATTTATACACTAAACATGTATTTAACATTTATACACTAAACATGTATTTAATATTAATACACTAAACATGTATTTAATATTAATACACTAAACATGTATTTAATATTAATACAGAAACATGTATTTAATTTTAATAAACTAAATATATATTTAAGATTAATACACTAAACATGTATTTAATATTAATACAAAAACATGTATTTAATTTTAATAAACTAAACATATATTTAATATTAATACACTAAACATGTATTTAATATTAATACAAAAACATGTATTTAATTTTAATAAACTGAACACATATTTAATATTAATACACTAAACATGTATTAAATATTCATACACTAAACATGTATTTAATATTCATTCAATAAACATGTAGTTATTATTCTTACACTTAATATGTATTTAATATTTATACAAAAACATGAATTTAATTTTAATAAACTAATCATGTATTTAATATTAATACACTAAACATGTATTTAATATTAATACAAAAACATGTATTTAAGTTTAATAAACTAAACATATATTTAATATTAATACACTAAACATGTATTTAATATTTATACACAATAATGTATTTAATATTCATACACTAAACATGTATTTAATATTCATACACTAAACATGTATATAATATTCATACACTAAACATGTATTTAATATTAATACACTGAACATGTATTTAATAATCATATACCAAACATAAATGTAATTATATACTAATCATATATTTAATATTCATACAAAAACATGTATTTAATTTTAATAAACTAAACATATATTTAATATTAATACACTAAACATGTATTTAATATTAATACAAAAACATGTATTTAATTTTAATAAACTAAACACATATTTAATATTAATACACAAAACATGTATTAAATATTCATACACTAAACATGTATTTAATATTCATTCAATAAACATGTAGTTATTATTCTTACACTTAATATGTATTTAATAGTAATACAAAAACATGTATTTAATTTTAATAAAATAAACATATATTTAATATTAATACACTAAACATGTATTTAATATTGTTACACTAAACGTTTATTTACTATTTATACACTAAAAGTGTATTTAATATTCATACACTAAACATGTATTTAATATTAATACACTAAACATGTATTTAATATTTATACACTAAACATGTATTTAATATTCATACACTAAACATGTTTTTAATATTAATACACTAAACATGTATTTAATATTTATACACTAAACATGTATTTAATATTAATACAAAACATGTATTTATTTTAATAAACTAAATATGTATTTAATATTAATACACTAAACATGTATTTAATATTCATAAACTAAACATGTATTTTACATTTATACACTAAACATGTATTTAATATTAATACACTAAACCTGTATTTAATATTAATACAAAAACATTTATTTAATTTTAATAAAGTAAACACATATTTAATATTTATACACTAAACATGTATTTAATATTAATACACTAAATATTCATTTATTATTTATCCACTAAACATGTATTTAATATTCATAAACTAAACATGTATTTAATATTCATACACTAAACATGTATTTAATATTCATACACTAAACATGTATTTAATATTAATACAAAAACATGTATTTAAGTTTAATAAACTAAACATATATTTAATATTAATACACTAAACATGTATTTAATATGTATACAATAAACATGTATTGAATATTCATACACTAAACATGTATTTAATATTCATACACTAAACATGTATTTAATATTCATACACTAAACATGTATTTAATATTAATACACTAAACATGTATTTAATATTCATGCACTAAACATGTATTTAATATTCATACATTAAAAATGTATTTAATATTCATACACTAAACATGTATTTAATATTCATACATTAAACATGTATTTAATATTTATACACTAAACGTGTATTTAATATTCGTACACGAAACATGTATTTAATATTTATACACTAAACATGTATTTAATATTCATACATTAAACGTGTATTTAATATTCATACACTAAACATGTATTTAATATTTATACACTAAACATGTATTTAATATTCATACACTAAACATGTATTTAATATTTATACAAAAACATGTATTTAATTTTAATAAACTAAACATATATTTAATATTAATACACTAAACATGTATTTAATATTTATACACTAGATGTGTATTTAATATTCATACACTAAATATGTAGTTATTATTTATACACTAAACATGTATTTAATATTACTACAAAAACATGTATGTAATTTTAATAAACTAAATATATATTTAATATTAATACATTAAACATGTATTTAATATTCATGAACTAAACATGTATTTAATATTCATACATTAAACATATATTTAATATTTATACACTAAACATGTATTTAATATTCGTACACGAAACATGTATTTAATATTTATACACTAAACATGTATTTAATATTCATACATTAAACATGTATTTAATATTCATACACTAAACATGTATTTAATATTTATACACTAAACATGTATTTGATATTCATACACTAAATATGTATTTATTTTATATACACTAAACATGTATTTAATATTCATACACTAAACATGTATTTAATATTTATACACTGAACATGTATTTAATATTCATATACTAAACATTTAGTTATTATTTATACACTAAACATGTATTTAATATTAATACACTAAACATGTATTTAATATTAATACATTAAACATGTATTTAATATTAATACACTAAACATGTATTTAATATTTATACACTAATCATGTATTTAATATTAATACACTAATCATGTATTTAATATTCATACACTAAATATGTATTTAATATTTATACACTAAACATGTATTTAATATTAATACACTAAACATGTATTTAATATTTATACACTAAACATGTATTTAATATTAGTACAAAAACATGTATTTAATTTTAATAAACTAAACATATATTTAATATTAATACACTAAACATGTATTTAATATTAATACAAAAACATGTATTTAATTTTAATAAACTAAACATATATTTAATATTAATACACTAAACATGTATTAAATATTCATACACTAAACATTTATTTAATATTCATTCAATAAACATATAGTTATTATTCTTACACTTAATATGTATTTAATATTAATACAAAAACATGTATTTAATTTTAATAAACTAATCATATATTTAATATTAATACACTAAACATGTATTTAATATTTATACACTAAACATGTATTTAATATTCATACACTAAACATGTATTTAATATTAATACACTAAACATGTATTTGATATTCATACACTAAACATGTATTTAATATTCATAAACTAAACATGTATTTAACATTTATACACTAAACATGTATTTAATATTCATACACTAAACGTGTATTTAATATTCATAAACTAAACATGTATTTAACATTCATACACTAAACATGTATTTAATATTCATACACTAAACATGTAGTTATTATTTATACACTAAACATGTATTTAATATTCATACACTAAACATGTATTTAATATTCATACACTAAACATGTATTTAATATTCATACACTAAACATGTATTTAATATTTATACACTAATCATGTATTTAATATTAATACACTAATCATGTATTTAATATTTATACACTAAATATGTATTTAATATTTATACACTTAACATGTATTTAATATTTATACACTAAATATGTATTTAATATTCATACATTAAAAATGTATTTAATATTCATACACTAAACATGTAGTTATTATTTGTACACTAAACATGTATTTAATATTCATAAACTAAACATGTATTTAACATTTATACACTAAACATGTATTTAATATTCATACACTAAACATGTAGTTATTATTTATACACTAAACATGTATTTAATATTTATACACTAAACATGTATTTAATATTAATACACTAAATATGTATTTATTATATATCCACTAAACATGTATTTAATATTCATAAACTAAACATGTATTTAATATTCATACAATAAACGTGTATTTAATATTCATACACTAAACATGTATTTAATATTAATACAAAACATGTATTTAAGTTTAATAAACTAAACATATATTTAATATTAATACACTAAACATGTATTTAATATTCATACACTAAACATGCATTTAATATTCATACACTAAACATGTATTTAATATTATACACTAAACATGCATTTAATATTCATACACTAAACATGTATTTAATATTTATACACTAAACATGTATTTAATTTTCATACAAAAACATGTATTTAATTTTAATAAACTAAACATATATTTAATATTATTACACTAAACATGTATTTAATATTTATACACTGAACATGTATTTAATAGTTATACACTAATCATGTATTTAATATTAATACACTAATCATGTATTTCATATTCATACACTAAATATGTATTTAATATTCATACACTTAACATGTATTTAATATTTATTCACGAAACATGTATTTAATATTTATACACTAAACATGTATTTAATATTCATACACTAAAAAGGTATTTAATATTCATACACTAAACATGTATTTAATATTCATACATTAAACATGTATTTAATATTAATACACTAAACATATATTTAATATTTATACACTAAACATGTATTTAATATTCATGAACTAAACATTTATTTAACATTTATTCACTAAACATGTATTTAATATTCATACACTAAACATGTAGTTATTATTTATACACTAAACATGTATTTAATATTAATACACTAAACATGTATTTAATATTTATACACTAAACATGTATTTAACATTTATACACTAAACATGTATTTAATATTCATACACTAAACATGTATTTAATTTTTAATAAACTAAACATATATTTAATATTAATACACTAAACATGTATTTAATATTTATACACTAAACATATATTTAATATTCATACACTAAACATGTATTTAATATTTATACACTAAACATGTATTTAATATTTATACACTAAACATGTATTTAATATTAATACAAAAACATGTATTTAATTTTAATAAACTAAACGTATATTTAATATTAATACACTAAACATGTATTTAATATTCATACACTAAACATGTATTAAATATTTATACACTAAACATGTATTTAATATTAATACAAAAACATGTATTTAATTTTAATAAACCAAATATATATTTAATATTAATACACTAAACATGTATTTAATATTTTCACACTAAACGTGTATTTAATATTCATACACTAAAAGTGTATTTAATATTCATACACTAAACATGTGTTTAATATGAATACACTAAACATGTAGTTGTTATTCATACACTAAACATGTATTTAATATTTATACACTAAACATGTATTTAATATTAATACACTAAATATGTATTTATTATAAATCCACTAAACATGTATTTAATATTCATAAACTAAATATATATTTAATATTAATACAAAAACATGTATTTAATTTTAATAAACTAAACATATATTTAATATTAATACACTAAACATGTATTAAATATTCATACACTAAACATTTATTTAATATTCATTCAATAAACATGTAGTTATTATTCTTACACTTAATATGTATTTAATATTAATACAAAAACATGTATTTAATTTTAATTAACTAATCATATATTTAATATTAATACACTAAACATGTATTTAATATTTTTACACTAAACGTGTATTTAATATTTTTACACTAAACGTGTATTTAATATTTATACACTAAAAGTGTATTTAATATTAATACACTAAACATGTATTTAATATTAATACACTAAACATGTATTTAATATTTATACACTAAACATGTATTTAATATTCATACACTAAACATGTATTTAATATTTATACACTAAACATGTATTTAATATTCATAAACTAAATATGTATTTAACATTTATACACTAAACATGTATTTAATATTCATACACTAAACATGTAGTTATTATTTGTACACTAAACATGTATTTAATATTCATAAACTAAACATGTATTTAACATTTATACACTAAACATGTATTTAATATTCATACACTAAACATGTAGTTATTATTTATACACTAAACATGTATTTAATATTTATACACTAAACATGTATTTAATATTCATAAACTAAACATGTATTTAACATTTATACACTAAACATGTATTTAATATTCATACACTAAACATGTAGTTATTATTTATACACTAAACATGTATTTAATATTTATACACTAAACATGTATTTAATATTAATACACTAAATATGTATTTATTATATATCCACTAAACATGTATTTAATATTCATAAACTAAACATGTATTTAATATTCATACAAAACATGTATTTAAGTTTAATAAACTAAACATATATTTAATATTCATACACTAAACATGTATTTAATATTAATACAAAACATGTATTTAAGTTTAATAAACTAAACATATATTTAATATTAATACACTAAACGTGTATTTAATATTCATACACTAAACATGCATTTAATATTCATACACTAAACATGTATTTAATATTATACACTAAACATGCATTTAATATTCATACACTAAACATGTATTTAATATTTATACACTAAACATGTATTTAATTTTCATACAAAAACATGTATTTAATTTTAATAAACTAAACATATATTTAATATTATTACACTAAACATGTATTTAATATTTATACACTGAACATGTATTTAATAGTTATACACTAATCATGTATTTAATATTAATACACTAATCATGTATTTCATATTCATACACTAAATATGTATTTAATATTCATACACTTAACATGTATTTAATATTTATTCACGAAACATGTATTTAATATTTATACACTAAACATGTATTTAATATTCATACACTAAAAAGGTATTTAATATTCATACACTAAACATGTATTTAATATTCATACATTAAACATGTATTTAATATTAATACACTAAACATGTATTTAATATTCGTACACGAAACATGTATTTAATATTCATACACTAAACATGTATTTAATATTCATACATTAAACATGTATTTATTATTTATACACTAAAAGTGTATTTAATATTAATACACTAAACATGTATTTAATATTAATACACTAAACATGTATTTAATATTCATACACTAAACATGTATTTAATATTCATACACTAAACATGTATTTAATATTAATACACTAAACATGTATTTAATATTTATACACTAAACATGTATTTAATATTCATAAACTAAACATGTGTTTAACATTTATTCACAAAACATGTATTTAATATTCATACACTAAACATGTAGTTATTATGTATACACTAAACATGTATTTAATATTCATAAACTAAACCTGTATTTAACATTTATACACTAAACATGTATTTAATATTCATACACTAAACATGTAGTTATTATTTATACACTAAACATGTATTTAATATTAATACACTAAACATGTATTTAATATTTATACACTAAACATGTATTTAATATTAATACACTAAATATGTATTTATTATATACCCACTAAACATGTATTTAATATTCATAAACTAAACATGTATTTAATATTCATACACTAAACGTGTATTTAATATTAATACAAAAACATGTATTCAATTTTAATAAACTAAATATATATTTAATATTAATACACTAAACATGTATTTAATATTTTTACACAAAACATGTATTTAATATTCATACACTAAACATGTATTTAATATTAATACAAAAACATGTATTTAATTGTAATAAACTAAATATATATTTAATATTAATACACTAAACACGTATTTAATATTCATACACTAAACATGTAGTTATTATTTATACACTAAACATGTATTTAATATTAATACACTAAACATTTATTTAATATTAATACACTAAACATGTATTTAATATTCATACACTAAACATGTATTTAATATTCATACACTAAACTTGTATTTAATATTCATACACTAAACATGTATTTAATATTTATACACTAAACATGTATTTAATATTAATACAAAAACATGTATTTAATTTTAATAAACTAAACATATATTTAATATTATTACACTAAACATGTATTTAATATTTATACACTGAACATGTATTTAATATTCATACACTAAACATTTAGTTATTATTTATACACTAAACATGTATTTAATATTAATACACTAAACATGTATTTAATATTTATACACTAATCATGTATTTAATATTAATACACTAATCATGTATTTAATATTTATACACTAAATATGTATTTAATATTCATACACTAAACATGTATTTAATATTAATACAAAAACATGTATTTAATTTTAATAAACTAAACATATATTTAATATTATTACACTAAACATGTATTTAATATTTATACACTGAACATGTATTTAATATTTATACACTAAACATTTATTTAATATTCGTACACGAAACATGTTTTTAATATTTATACACTAAACATGTATTTAATATTCATACATTAAACATGTATTTAATATTCATACACTAAACATGTATTTAATATTTATACACTAAACATGTATTTAATATTCATACACTAAACATGTATTTAATATTTATACACTAAACATGTATTTAATATTAATACACTAAACATGTATTTAATACTTATACACTAAACATGTATTTAATATTAATACAAAAACCCGTATTTAATTTTAATAAACTAAACATATATTTAATATTCATAGACTAAACATGTATTTAACATTTATACACTAAACATGTATTTAATATTATTACACTAAACATGTATTTAATATTAATACACTAAACATGTATTTAATATTAATACAAAAACATGTATTTAATTTTAATAAACCAAACATGTATTAAATATTCATACACTAAACATGTATTTAATATTCATTCAATAAACATGTAGTTATTATTCTTACACTTAATATGTATTTAATATTAATACAAAAACATGTATTTAATTTTAATAAACCAAACATGTATTTAATATTTATACACTAAACATGTATTTAATATTTATACACTAAACATGTATTTAAGATTCATACACTAAACATGTAATTATTATTTATACACTAAACATGTATTTAATATTAATACAGTAAACATGTATTAAATATTTATACACTAAACATGTATTTAATATTAATACAAAAACATGTATTTAATTTTAATAAACTAAATATATATTTAATACTAATACATTAAACATGTATTTAATATTTTTACACTAAACGTGTATTTAATATTCATACACTAAAAGTGTATTTAATATTCATACACTAAACATGTGTTTAATATTAATACACTAAACATGTAGTTATTATTCATACACTAAACATGTATTTAATATTTATACACTAAACATGTATTTAATATTAATACACTAAATATGTATTTATTATATATCCACTAAACATGTATTTAATATTCATAAACTAAATATATATTTAATATTAATACACTAAACATGTATTTAATATTAATACACTAAACATGTATTTAATATGTTTACACTAAACATGGATTTAATATTCATACACTAAACATGTATTTAATATTCATACACTAAACATGTATTTAATATTAATACAAAAATATGTATTTAATTGTAATAAACTAAATATATATTTAATATTAATACACTAAACATGTATTTAATATTCATAAACTAAACATGTATTTAACATTTATACACTAAACATGTATTTAATATTCATACACTAAACATGTAGTTATTATTTATACACTAAACTTGTATTTAATATTAATACACTAAACATGTATTTAATATTAATACACTAAACATGTATTTAATATTTATACAGTAAACATGTATTGAATATTCATACACTAAACATCTATTTAATATTCATACACTAAACATGTATTTAATATTCATACACTAAACATGTATTTAATATTAATACACTAACATGTATTTAATATTTATACACTAAACATGTATTTAATATTAATACAAAAACATGTATTTAATTTTATTAAACTAAACATATATTTAATATTATTACACTAAACATGTAATACAATATTTATACACTGAACATGTATTTAATATTCATACACTAAACATTTAGTTATTATTT